>NC_092046.1:36884870-37184870 GCF_003086295.3 Arachis hypogaea | reverse complement strand
CTTTAAGCTTCCCTTTCGCTTTTATTCATTCCATTACTTTAGTTGATTATTACTTTTGCCATTTAATTTATGAATTTTTCTTTGTTCCAGATTATTTGAATTAATGTTATTTGAGGTATTTCAGTTTATTATTGCTTTCTTTTATTTATGTCACCATTGCTTTCAATCTGAAGACATTTTTATTCCAGCAAATTTACTTTTTCCCTTTTGGTCTTGGTTAAGAAATCAGTAACTCAAGAGTTATCTTAGCTCAACATAATTGATAACTGTTATCTTTGCTAATTGAATTGACTTTCAATAATCCCAATCTTTTCTTAGGAAATAAATAGGATTCGAAGGTCAAACTAATTAATCCCTTGACTTTCCTTTGCTTTAGCAAAGGTCAACTAAGTGGAATTAAGATTCAATCTTCATTATTATTGATAAGGATAACTAAGTCTGGACTTCCAATTTCTCATACCTTGCCAAAAGTTTGCTTTACAGTATTTATTTATTTTAATTGCCGTTTAAATTATTCGTCATACTTATTCCTCACTCTCAACCCCGATTTACAACCTGTATAGCCAATAATAAGAACATACTTCCCTGCAGTTCCTTGAGAAGACGACCCAAGATTTGAATACTTCGGTTATCAATTTTTAAGGGGTTTGTTACTTGTGACAACCAAAACATTTGTACGAAGTGATTTTTGTTGGTTTAGAAACTATATCTACAACGCGACTGTTTTATTGAAATTCTTTACTAGCAAAAATCTATTCGTCAACGCACCTAGTTCTTGTACTTGCACAACTTAAGTCAAATTCTTCTCAATCATGGACTTCAAAGAATTATAGTCAATAGCCTTTGTCGTCCCGCCTATTAGGCTCCTCTATAACCAATCCAAACTTTGTTTTGCCAAAGGAACTTCCATCTTCTTTGTCCACCCATTGCCATGTAGATCTTCTTTTTTTTCTTATTTCCTTAGCTCTTTCACATTCTTTCCTGAAAACCTCAGGCTCTCCTCATGTTGTGGTTGATGCTTAACAATATTTTGGATGTCGCCCACCTCGTTATGTCTCTTCACATTCTCCACTTTATTTGTGCGTCGATACCTAGATTCTCCTACAGAAACAACCTTCCCTAGTAACCTCATCCTATTCATCTCTGCAATAGCCTTCATAGCTCCACCCTTCGTTGTATCCGGATGAACACAAAAATGTATATGTTACCATTCTTTAATTTTTTTGAGAGATAGATATCATTTATACGTCTAGTTCAGTTGAACAAGTGGTACAACTTCCTTTTTTATATATCTTCAGGAAGATGATCTACAAAGATAGAGAACGATTCATTTTTCAAATGATAGTACTCTTCTCAATTTCAAACCCTCGAATCTCTACTAAATTGTCTAGTTCAATCCCTCCCTATGTTTCCCATCCCCTCTCGCTCTCATCTCTCGATGTGGATGTCAGAATATTTTTTTAGGGATATTCACACTTGAAATATCTCCTAAAATTTTACTCCAACAGACAAAACACTTTTATAACTGAGAGTGAAAATGAAGTAATGATAAATTTACTTTTATGCTCTTTAACCAAGTAACAAAACCCTAATCCCTATTCCCCTAACCCTAATTTACATAGCAGTAATGCCTCCCTCCCTCTCCCTCATTTTCTTCATTCGAGCACTCCTCTTCTATCCTTCTCATGCAGACATGCAAAACAACAACACCGATGGTGGGTTCGTCATCGTGAGTCCTAACCACAACATTCTTCTCCTCCTCTTTCCATCATTCTCACACAGGAGCAGTGGTCATTCTTCATTGTTCTCAACGCGTTGTCACGATTTCCAATCGCAGCGCTCTTCTCTGTCACAATTGTAGCAGAGAACAACAACATCCAGTCTACATCATCGCTGAATATCGAATAGCCCTCTCTTTCGCCATGAAGCTCTCTCCATCACAGTAGTCTGCGTTGTTGCCAAGCAGCCCTCGTGGTCGCAGAAAATTGCATCCTCACTGAGCAATAGCAGAAGTTCAAGCCCTCTCCTGCAACTCAACAATGTCTTCTTCGGAGGACTTTATATTCACCAAGATTTAGAGTAAAATTTGTTGTTGTTAGTTCTGTTGTTGATGGTTCTAATTATTTGTTTTGGGTAAATTTTGTTTTGCTGGTTCTAATTTGTTATTTGATAATAATTTGCTACTGTGGTTCAATTTTCGGTTGTTAATATGTTGAAAATTTTTCAATATAATTTATTGTGGTTGCTTTAGAATCAGCTTTTAGCACCGGTGAGAAAGTGCTTAACAACTACATGATTTGATGAGTTCCAATAAAATTTTCACCCCTATTTTTCTATGAAAACTCTTGGAAGAAAAAGGTTGCTTGTACTTGATTTGATTTTATTTTTTAAGATAAAATTTTTAATATGGTTAACTTATTAGTAATATAAATAAAGAATTGATTTAAATTTTGGTCATGCTGGATTATGCTCTCTGTAGATCTTAATTTTCTCTAAACAAATATTGCATTCGTGTAATATTTTAATACAAATATATTATTGTTAGCCTTTATATGCAATGATTTGGACTTGATTATTGTAGTTGTCATCTCATCTTTGATGAGAGCTTTACCTTTAACTAAATTTAGGTTGTCTTCAAATTCTGAGTGACACTACAAGAAAAATAGGCTTTTGTCATGCTTTTAAAGCGTGCCAAAAAATAAGAAAAGTATAATCACATCTTGTGGCCATGCTTTTTAGCTATGGCCACACTTTTGCAGGGGTCACATCCCGCGAGCGTGCCGGTTGCTCTATTGGCATGCTTTTATTGACCTACAGCCACGCTTATTTTGTTACCACGCTGTTATCTATCGCCACGCTTTAAAAGCATGCCCAGAACTAGACCTACTGCTATGCTTGAAGAAACGTGCCTATATGTAAACTTATTGCCACACTTTTTTTAAGTTTGTGCCTAGATGTGAACCTATTGCCATGCTTTAAAAGCGTGGCCTAGATCTTTATCAAATTAAAAAAATTCTCTAGTATGAGCATTCATATATACTCCGATGTACTCCAAAAAAAATATAAAACTCATAATAATTGCATAAAAAATGTCAATAAGCATAGCATCATCAAATTGTGTAATAAAAACTAGAGCAAATAACCATTTTTAACTATGAAAGATTCAAGTACTGACAAATCTATCCATAAAAAATAAAATTAATGATGTACCTGTTAAAGATAGATTCTAGTTGAGAAAACTAACTAAATCAAAAAAAAAAATATTCAGAATTTTCAAATTACCCCTTCTTTACCAAATCAAATTTCATAACTTCTCTTCCTCTTCCTCTTTCACCCCTGTACACATCTTCAATTTGACAAGCCCAGATTCATCATACTCCATCAACTCATCCACCACCCCTCCTACCTTCATCGCCTCCATTTTCTACTCTGACAACTCCCTCATTGTTTGGTTCGCCGCCAACGCCACTCCATCGACTCCAGAGCCTCCCTCTAGAGACTCAAGTTTCTCTCTTTCACCTCTCAACAACCTCAAAACGTGTTTTTGTTGAGATTTTGGTGTTTCAAATCTTTGATCTTTTCTGATTGTGTGAAAGTTTTCTAAAAATGATAGCTTTTTGTTGTAAGATTGGAGCTTCATTGCTTCATGATCAAGGGTTGCTGTGGTGGCTATTAGTTCTGCAGTTTTGTGAGCTTTGTACTAGAATTAGAATGCATGTTGGGTCTCATTTGGATTCTATGTTCATTGAAGGATTTGGGGAAGAAAATAGTGAGTTTGGATTGTGGTCTTGTGATTCGAAGTAGGGGTAGGTAGGGCAAATGTGGTTAAATTCTCCCTAACAAAACAACATTTGTTAGAAGCTTTATGTTTTGCAGAAGGTGAGTACAGTGGTGGAAGAGAAAGAGGAAGAGAGATTGTGAAATTGGATTTGGTAAAGAAGGGATAATTTGAAAATTTTGAATAGTTTTTTAGGTTTTAGGTAGTTTTGTCAATTAGAATTTATCTTCTTTGGGTACAGCATTAGTTTTATTTTTTCATGGGTAGATTTGTGAGCGCTTGAATCTTTCGTGGTTAGAAATAATTATTTACTCTAAAAACTATAACCACAACAAAGATAAGCTCTAGCTGGAGCACATGATACAAAGACTAGTTTAAAACACCCAAACTCTATTATTTTCCCTTGTTACACCACTACAAGTGTCAGCATTCCTAGTAGTTGTTGACCAATTTGCAATAACTATGGTAATCCTATTTAACATGACTTTCTTTAAGGCTTCTTGAACACATTCAAATTCAGCAACCAATGCACTTGTAGATTGTAGCTTCATCCAAAAGCAGAATTTTTAGATTCTTCAAAATTTATTTGTTATGACAATTCTTTTCTTTGGCCACTAGAAAGTTGTGTGTCATGCTCCTCTACCATTGTGTCAATTCCCTGAAAATATAACAATAAATTTTTATATATCTTAACTTGTATAACAATAAATATAACTATAACAATTCCATATCTCCAACATCTTACATGTTACTATTCTGCTAGCTGCAAATGCATTATACTACAAGAAAAAGCAGTATTTGTAACAAAAAAATTTGTTACAAAAAATTTAAATTTTGAAAGGAAAGGAATTTGTAACAAAAAAAGAGTTGTTGCAGTATGTTCTGTTACAAAAAATTTTGTAACAAAAAATGAAACTATTACAATACAAAGTAATATTTTGTAACAAATTTTTTTTAATATAAAAATCAAAATTTGTTACAAAAGTGATAACAATTTTTTACCTTTAAAATATTTTTCGTAATAATATATTTTTTCTATCATAAAATTTTGTTACAAAATATAACTTAATTTTGTAACTTTTTTTTCTTTAGTTACAAAAAGACAACGTTTATTTTGTAACAATTATTTTAATACAAATTACATATATAATTTACCAAATTATTTTTTAATTAACTGATATATTAACTAATTTATTGAGCAAGCCAACATTTATATAATATATGTAATAACATAGATAATTTGAACATGCTTCATTTAAGTAAGATTATTTTAAAACAAAATAATATTAGTGTCTACATTGATTAGTTTCACAAGTTATATTTCTTCCACAAGTTCAATCAAAAGTTAAAAGTCTAATATAGATTAGTGTCTCTATAAATTAAAATATTCTTGAGTCCTTTAGGTAGCATGTTGTCACCATTTTAGCACTCCTGTAAATGAAAAAAACCAAAACAAAAATTAGAAATAAGATATATCACTAATTACAATTTTTTCATTCACTTTTATTCAAAAATTTTAGAAAAATTTTGGCAAAATTCCTCCTAAAACTTGGATATTTTCACCACCTACGGTTCCATAAAAAACAACCAATTCATCACTTATTTTTTAATCATTATATAACCTGAATAACAAGTTCCATTAAAAAATACAAAAAAAAGATAAAACAAGAGATACTGAAATTGAACAATTACATCAACCTACAAAATAGAAGAAAAATTTATAATACTTTTATGATTTGAATTTAATTTTCCTTTTTCAAAAGAAAAGAAGACACTTCCTTTAGCACATTACTTTTGGAATTCAATAAGCACACACTCTATATACATTATATGCACTAACTACAAAAGTTTTTTCACTTCTTTACTGGAACAATCATTTTATAGTACCACAAATGACAGATACTAAAACAGTATTGCAAAGATAACCAACCTGCTGGACAAACTCTACTTAAAAATTGTTTACCACAACTCTGTTATCCAAGTTCAGCTTGTCTTCTCTACCTATAATAACAAATGTGTACAAGCCATTAACGGTACAACTTAAATAAGTTTTCAAGTTCCACGAAGAGAGCAAACACGATCTTGAATCAATTTTCTCTTCCAGTCTGCTATATCCTCAAATGCATGATCTGGAAGAGACTTAAATAGCTCCTTCCATGGATCATTCTTGGCCAAATCAAATCATAGTTAGCCCCTTGTATTACTCTTTTATTAGGTCTACATAGTCTTTTTGAAGTTAACAATTCATATGTGGTATTTAGCTATCACAAGAAAGATAACACATTCTTTTCTTGATAATTAAGACTTTTTAAAAAACTGTGAACTAATCTGTCATACAAATTAAAAATACTGTTTTTTTATAACATGAGCTAAACCTCATATCTAGCAAGGAAATAAGTGCAACCATAACATTACACTTAAAAATATTAAATTTGATAATCATTTCTTGAATCAAAGATAGGTGGAAGTTTAGAACTCACATTCATGTCACAGAACCAGAACAAATAAGTTATTGTCACCCCTAGTGCTCTTGCAAGTCCAGTAGTACAATGCACAAAAATTATTTTTTTTTCCTCTGAGATTGCCCATTTCAATAATGAGACTACTTTAGGTACAACATTTCGCAAGGAGTTTGAATCAAAGTCTATGTCTAATAAAATAGATTTATAAAATATATCAAAGTGTGAATTATAATCCAGTCTCAAAAAAGCAAGCAAAGCATTTAACAAACTCTCAAAAAAGAATTATAATTCTTTTTTATAATAACATACTTATATATTATAAAATTTATCAATGTTAAATTATTATAGAAAAAAATTATATAATTAAAACTAAAATTTTAAAAAATTTTATAAAAGTACTTGTATTTAAACGATAGGTGAAAAATAGAATTAAAATAAGTGCATCCAAAAATATTGAAAATTTTGAATTTTAAAAAAATGAGAAAAACTGGTGAAGAGACTAGTTTAATGTACAACATTTAATTTCAAGAACTAAAATGAGTCACTTAATGTAAAGTGAGGGACTAATTTGGTGTATTTACAGTGATGACATAGCAAATGATACGTAGATAAATACGGTTGCAACACGTGGTACAAACTGACACATGGCTAAATAGCATTGTGATACGGGTGAATTTTAGCCTGTGCCTGTCTAGATCAGGCTCTCAGGATGCTCCTCACTTTTTGTCATGGTGTTGGCTCCAGAATTAAACACATGTATTGTACATTGACAAGCTGTATGAATGAAGTATTATTTCTGACCTCCAGACAAGTAGAACCGGTTTTATAATAATTACTATTCTGCCTGAACACTTTGGGTGAAAATATAATAATTATATGTACGGGTAGAAATTTATAAATATTTGTTTTCTTGTGAATTGGCCTTTTTTTTTGTCTTGATAATTCTAATTTGGGCATTTTTGTAGTTGGAGTGGTAGATTTTTTTTTTTTTTGGTTTATAACTAGTAAGAGGTACTTATTTTATTTGCCAATTTAGATTTTGAAATAAAATTTGATATTGAAATTGATCCAAAACTGAGTCTGTCGGAAATAAATGGCAATTTATTATTGACAAAAAAAAGCACTATGAAATTTGTTTTAATTTTATTTAGTTATTAATAAGAGTTAATTAAGAAATTATTAAAATAGAAGAAAATTTATGTTTAGATTAGGTCAAATTAATGTTATTTATTCCACCATTACAAGAGAGATTATGTAGTTGTGCAAATTATATTAAAGGTGTCACAAATTTAAAATAGTTATTTAATCAAAGTAACAATTTATTTATAAATACTATTTTGTCGCTGCAGGGTAGTCCGTTGCCAATATAAAGAACCTCCAGCCCAAGAAATAACCCCAATACAGAGAACCTTATATTAGTTCCATTGAAAATTTGAAGCAGAGCTTTTAAAATATGGAGGACAATGTTATTTTATATTATATAACTATCTTAAATATAATAATTTGTTTTCAATTCATTTCTAATTAGATCAATTTTTAAAATATATTTTTTTTCAAATACAATTTATCTTAAACTATAGTAAAAATTTTTTTGAGAAAAATATTAAATGACCAACATTTTTAGTTAAAGGAAAAGAGAATTGGCTAGGATTAGCAAATGTAAGACAAATGAAAAAAAATTTGTTGAGTACCTATTCTAATAAAAAAAAGATTTAATTATTATGTTGGTCCCTATAGTTTTGCGAAATTTTTAATTAGGTCCCTATAATTTTTTTCCTTTTAATTGGGTCCTTGTACCAATTTTTTTTTCAATTAGGTCCCTCTTGGTAGTAATTGGCTTAATTGTATAGGGATCCAACTAAAAAAAATAGTGCAGGGACTCAAATAAAAGGAAAAAAAAAAGTGTAAGGACTCAATTGAAAAAAAAATTGGTGTAGGAACCCAATTAAAAGGAAAAAAAGTTTAGAGACCTAATTGAAAATTTCGCAAAACTATAAGGACCAACAGAGTTATTAAACCTAAAAAAAAGTTTGTTTTTAAGTATGAAACTCATATCTTCTAAATTATAAACAAAAAATTTCACATTAATTCAATTTAAAATAAAGGGTAAAGTACTAAATTGGTCCCCTATATTTGGGCATAATTCTGTTTTGATCCTTAAGGTTTAAAGTGTTCTATTTGAATCCAAAAAAGTTTTATTTAGCATCAATTTAGTCCCACAGTGAGGTCAAACTTAAATAATTAACGGAATGTCCTACATAACAACAGTACAAGAACAAAATCGATAATCTAAAGAACAACTACAAGCTCCAGAGGCACAAAATCAACCGTTAATGCATCAATACATTTATTTATTATTTTTCTTATAATATAAATAAAATATTTTCTATAGAACTAAAGAGAATGATAAATAAATGTATTGATGCATCAACGGTTGATTTTGTGTCTCTGGGAGCTTGTACTTGTTCTCCAGATTATCGATTTTGTTCTTGTACTGTTGTTATGTAGGACATTCCGTTAATTATTTAACTTTGACCTCACTGTGGGACTAAATTGATGCTAAATGAAACTTTTTTGGATTCAAATAGAACACTTTAAACCTTAAGGATCAAAACAGAATTACGCCCAAACATAGGGGACCAATTTAGTACTTTACCCTAAAATAAATTAGTCTATTACATTTTTAATTTAAAAAATTGCACAAATAACTTATATGATAGATATATACTTACAATTCAAACAGATAAATTTTAAAATGTCATTATTTAAAGAATTTAATTTTGATGCACTATAAGTATAAATAAGTGTAAAATCATTTTACACGTGCATCTAATTACATAACGTCATTTTAACAAAAATAACTATCTTTCAAGAACTCTTAATGTCATCGCCTTCCTGACGGAACTCATCCGAATGTCCCCCAACCCATTCGAAATCATCTCCGTCGCTCACTTCATTCTCCTTAAACACCCATTTTTCCTGGAATGATGCATACATCGAATCGTCACAGTACATGTCCAGATCTTTCTCTAATAATGCCTACAAACATAACATAAAAACCATGAAATAAGTGTACTCCTGCTTATCCTTGAACAACACTGCTTTAATTCAATGTACAATGTATAACTCCATACAAAAATTCAAATAGAACGAAATGCTGACCATCAGCTACCGATCATGGAAACTACCGCGGATATCAAAGTATTTTATGCAACTTGGCTGCAATCAAACTCTTAAATAGAATACTTTTTCAATTTGGAGATTTGAGTTTTAGAGAAGAGAAGCCACTTTCAAACAATAAGATGATACCTTTCTTGTTTTTTGTCTTTCAATTTTTCTCTAATAAAAGTGTAAAACTTGCTCAGGTTTTCTTTTTTTGGTCTTCAACTTTCCATGTTTTTTTTTACTTGAACTTTCCATGTTTAAATGTTTTGCACCCACAAACAATTTTCAAATAAATAAGGTTTACTTTTGTAAATAAAAAAATTTATGTGGGAGCAACCAAATTTCATAATAAACCAAAAACCTCTGATTCTTCCTGACAAAAAATAAGAGGCGTTGTGAGAGCCTGATTTGGATAGGCACAGGCTAAAACTCACCAATTTAACTACTGTCTCATTTACGGTGAATGCTAGTACGCGCCTCGTCAAATCAGGCGGTTCGAACACCTCTTATCATTTGAGTTGTTGTCAAGGCCTGGATGAGCACGTGGTGTGTTGAGTGGAAGAAATTAGCAATGTTCTGAAAACCGGTTCGAACTGGCCGGTCGAACCGGTCGAACTGTGACGGACGCTGAAGCGGTTCGGATAATAAGAAAAACCGCAGAATTTGAAAATCGCGTACGTTGAACGTGAAGCAGTACCGTCGTCAATCGCGCGAAACCCTTTTTTAGTTGTGTCAAGGCCTGATAGCCCGTGTGTGTTGAGTGGGAAGAAATTAGCAATGTTCTGAAAACCGGTTCGAACTGGCCGGTCGAACCGGTCGAACTGTGAACCGGACGCTGAAGCGGTTCGGATAATAAGAAAAACCGCAGAATTTGAAAATCGACGTTGAACCGACGAACCGGCCGGTTACCGGTCGGTCGAACCGAACCGAAACCCGGCCGGTTTTTTAACCTTGCAGCAAAACGCCGCCGTTTTGTGTTTTGGGAACCCTAATTCCCTTTTCCCCTTCGCAGCTCCCACTTTCGTCCAGCACTCCAGCTGCTCTGTACTCCGTCGTCCCACAGAAGAGTGAAGACAGAGCAACACCCACGACTCCACGAGGCCGCCACGACCCACCACAGTTCAGCATGGGTCAGACTTCAGAGAGAGTGAGACTGTGAGAGACATAGAGAACGCCTGAAGCCCTCAACGCACTCACCTCCGTCGCGCCTTCAGCACTGTCACGCCGTTAGCAGCGTCGCGCCGTCAGCTCCGTGGCGCCGTTGGGTCCGTCGCGCCTTCAGATACCTCACGCAGTCAGCACCGTCCGCCGCCAGCTCCGTCGCGCCCTCAGCCACTTCGCATGTCACCTCCGTCGAGCTCTGCCTCTGAGAAAGCAATAGAGAAGCATTGAAGCGTTGAAAAAATTAAAGCCTGAAGTCCTTCGAGCTCTGAGAAAAAGCAATAGATTTCCTCATTTCCAAGTAAATTTTAATTTAGTGATTCTGATTCTGATGAACTGAACTCTGATGAACTGAACTCTGATGAACTGAATTCTGATTCTGATACTGATTCTGATGAATTGAACTCTGATGAACTGAACTCTGAGTCTCTGAAACTATTATGAACTAATATAGTGATATGTGAACTCTGTGAACTCTGATGAAACTGTGATGAAATATGAACTGATTTTGTGATGAAATATGAACTGATTTTGTGACATGATTGTGTGAATTCTGATTTTGTGAAATCTGATTGTGTTAACTTTGATTTTGTGACATGATTTTGTGAAATCTCATTGTGTTAATTCTGATTTTTTGAACCTGAGATGTTGTTTGTATACTCTGATTTTGGAATTTGGATATTGTTTGTTCATTTGTTGTGAACTTGAGAGTTGAGATTATTGGGTTGGATTGCTGGTAATATTTAGGTATGGAAGAAAGTATCAACCAAGACCTACCTAGGAATAATAATGCTGAAAATAATTCTGCTTCGAATGAACGTTCTCTTCCTCCGCGAGTAACGAAAATCAATCACAAACTTGTAGTATTCAGGGAAAAACTGATCCTGCTTGGAGATACGTTGCTTTACAGAATATAAATGGAAAACCGCATTACCAATGCTTATTTTGTCTGAGTACTTTTGGGGGCGGGGGAATTAATAGAATGAAAAAGCATTTGGCAAACTTGGATTTTGATGATTGATGACAAACTTGGATCATTTTGATGCTGCTATGTTATGTTTGATTGGTTGTTTGTTGACTTTTGAACTTTGAATTTGTATTTGAATGAGATTATAACATTTGGTTTATGTAGTACTTTTAATTTGAATGATATTTTAAAGTTTAGATTAGACTATAATTATATTTTCATGTATGTGCTTATTTATATTTTATTTATTATTTTATTATAAAACGGTTTTTACGGTTCAACCACGATCAAACTGGTTAAACCTATAAACTAGTGAATCAGTGTCTAGAGCGGTTCGATGACCGGTTCGGTTTTCAGAACCTTGGAAATTAGCATGCGGTGGTACATCTTACCAGGCAGCAAGTTCAGCGGATCTTGTAAATATTTTAATTTGTAGGCCATCTGAAGGGAGAATACATGAAATATGAAATATATGTGGTAAATTTTTAAATTTTTGGTTTGAAATTATTCTTTTTGGTTAATGACTGGACCAGTTAAGTTGGACTTACTAATGGGCCATTCAGTTGGTATCCAAATCATTTTCTTCTTAAATCAACGTTCTTCATGTTTGGTATCCAAATAAATAATGTTAATAAGATGAATTTAAAAAATGGAACTCATGACCCAAAACAACTAAAAAAGAAATGAAAATATAGTATGAAAATTAATTTTGAGATGTTTAAATTTGAATCGTATTTCTTTAATTTTGTCTTTTGTCGTCCATGGTATATAATAAAACGGTAATATTAGAAAAAAAAAAGTCATAATTTATCTTATTTAATATTTATTAATTATTATAATAATTAATAAATATTAAATAAGACAAATTTTAACTATTTTTTATTAATATTTTTTAATTACCAAAAGTACAGAAATATTTGTAGTTTTATAATCATAATAATTAATAAATATTAAATAAAATAAATTTTGACTTTTTTTTTCTAAGATTACTAATAAAAATAATAATGATAGAAAATAGTTAGGTTGAGGAAATGGAAATACATTATATGTTTTATATTACAAAACTTAGTAACTCATTTAACAGATATTTAATATAATAATTAGGACTCTGGTCATCCATTTTAAAAGACACATAGAGGATTGGATATGGAACTTTAAAATCTAGAAAAAAGTAGTACTATATTATAGGAAGGTGGCTCTGGAGCTCTCGTAATATTTGCGCGCTCTTTCATCTGCCTTCGTCGCCTTCCAACACTATCGCATAGCATTTTAGTCACCGACTCATACTGGTAGAATTTTTGACCAGCAGCCTGAATCTCAACTTCGACCTGTATCAGACTGGACAACACACCAGCAGCTCAGGATTTTATTTTCATCTTTGATCTTTTTTATCTTCTCATTTTAATGAACTAAATATTGAATTATGACAGTAAAATTAATTTCCTGCAATAATATATTTATAAACCTTTTAGGTCCATTTGAAAAATTTTAAAAGTTATTTTTTGAGTTTTTAACTTATAAAAAGTAGTAGTATTAATGTTTAGTACAATTTTTAAAATCAAATTGTAGTTTTCTAAAAAGTTATTTAAGTGTTTATAGAGAAATTAAAAAAAAATTATCTCTCTCAAAATAATTTTTTTAATTATATTTCTTTTAAAATAAACACTTTTAAAATTAAAAAATTAAATATAAAATAATTTATTTATAAATTATTTTTAATACAAATATTTATTATTTAAATTATTTTTTAAAATAATTTAATTAAATTATTTATTCAAACTGAGTCTTAATATTTAATGGTTTTTTGAAACAACAATTATCATAATTTATTATCCGACCCGGCCTCATTTCAGTAGGACCAATCCATCTTAAACAAAAAAATATTTAAATTGGGACAAATTGCATATTATTGAGAACTAAAAGCTCAAAATGAAACACATGTTAAGTAAGGGACAGACTACGAAAAGGCATAAAAAAAACTATTAACCGGATGTCAGGCTCTGCCACATAAGAGATGCGCTCGAACCGCCTGATTCGGCGAGGCGCGTGCTAACATTCACCTCTCATTTACTAATAGTAGATAAGAGTGTTTATTGGTTTGGACAAACCCATAAAAAATCTATGCAATTTATCTAATACCAAAAAATTACTTTCACTATATGTTGTCATATCTAAAATGCGAGTTTGATTATTATCTGCTACGAGTTAGATCGTTATCTGACAAAAGTGTTGCATTTTTGTAGTTAATTAATATTTATGTCAGTAAAATCATTAATATAATTACTAAAGATTTTAATTTATACTTTAGTGTTAAGTTTTATTGGTCCCTAAAATTAATATTGTATATTAAAATGGGAATGGATCATCTCCATTTTTTTTCTATTAAAATTGTCTTTAAAATTTCAGTTACACTAATTACGTTTTTGAAATTAGTAAAAATATATTACATCAATCTTTTCTATTAACAGCATATTAAAGTGATTTGATGATATAGACATTAGTGATACATGTTACTTTATGATTTGACCAGTATAATGATATGATAATGGTTTTATTAGTGACATATCGACGTAAACGAGTATGTCACGTCTCATAATACTATTTAATCATGTATCATCTTATGCTTGAAGATAAAAGAGATTCGAGATAATAGTGAGAGTGTTTGAAGTGTCTTTACATTAACTTCAAAATGGCAGTTGAAGGTATTTATAAGGGATTTTGATACATAAATCAGCAAAAATTTAAGTTAATGTATGTGAGAATGAGTTGAAAAATACATGAATTTGTTGAGATATTTATAAAAAAATAATAATTTAATCATCTGAATTGATAATCTTATCTAAAATGAGTCAATGAGTTATAGTTCAAATGGCATAGTCTTCCCATATTCATTTAAGAGGTTGTGGGTTTGAATCTCCTATTTTTGATTAAAAATTTTTTTATCTAAAATGAGTATGTAAGTCCTTTTTTTATTACATGGAAAGTTAACAAGTTATCTGATGTCGCGTAATTTTCAGAATTAAATTATTATGAAAAAAGTGTACGACTAAAACTAATATTTTAAAAATATTTACCAAAATATTTGTATTTAAAAATATATGTGAAAAATATAATAAAATTAGTAATATTGAGAATTTAGAATTCATTAAAAAAAATTAAGTGTAAAATTAGTTCTTGAAAGATAAGACATTTTTTTAAATTCATTCTTAACAAATTTTTTCAATCAAACTGGTATTTATTTTTATTTAGATTTTTTCAACCAATATTTTTTCAATTCCTAAAACAAACTGACACATAAATAATATTATGCCATATGATACATTTATCTACATCAATATATTATGTATCACTGTCTGACTCATTATCTTATAATTATATGTGGCCAATTTATAAAGTAATACATATCACTAAATAGTTTATGTTATCGAATCATATCAATTTGCTGTTAATAAAAAATAAATCACAAACTAATATAATATATTTTTATCAATTCTACAAATATAATTAATATAATTAAAATCTTAAAAATAATTTTAATACACAGTAGACAAATATTTTAAGACTTAACTCGTGTTTTACTGATATTATTTACTATTATCGACTGACACCGACATTGTTAAAAATAATTGAATCTTTTTTCGTTGAGATTTTCGCCTATACGGACTTTTACAGAAGTCTTTACTATCAATTAAATTGGTTATCAACGGGTTCATCAATGAGAACGTCGTCGGTAACTTAAATATTTCTATAGTTTGTGATTTTTGTGTGTATATAATACTTTTGTTAAATGTTTCTTTTATACCAATAATAAATAAATGTATGTGAAGTCTCTTAATTTAATGTATCGATCAGAGATTGTAAATAGCTAAAATCGTCTCTAAAAGATACTCCGATTTTCATTTTGATCTTCAAACTATGATGCACGGACACTGACACGGATACGGGACACGACACGATACGGGACACGCTGACATGCAAATTTTAAAATCTTACATGACACGAGGACACACATATATATAAAATATAAAGTATTTTTTAGATAAATTGTAATAATATTTTAATATTTTATTGATATTAAAATATAAATTAAAATTTAATTATTTTTAATGTCTTATTTTAATTATATCAAGTATTTAAAATATTTTGTTTTAATAAATAAGAATTATATCTAAATTTATTTTAAGAATATATGTTAAGAATAAGATTGGACACGCGGATACGTGATGGTATTTAGGTGTGTCCAGGCGTGTCCAGAGAAGAATTTTTTATTTTTTATTAAGACACGGTTGGGCACAGCAGACACGCGTGTCGAACGAGTGTCGGTGAGTGTCGTGTCCGAAATGTGTCCGATACGCGGACACGATAACTCAGCGAAGTGTCCGTGCTTCATAGTCCTCGAAAGATAAAGATAATTAAAATCGTCCCCAAAAGATACACGATTGGTCACGTTAGTCCTTCTGTCAATTGGATAATGACGTGTCACGTTAAGTGCCACGTGGCATATAATGACGTGGAGGGCTAATGTCACGTGTCACAAAATGATTGATTGATGTGTCAGATCCGTGACACTTGGCATGCCACGTGTCAGGTCGGTGACACCTGGCATGCCACGTGTCAGGTCAGTGACACGTGGCACTTGACATGTAAAAAAGTTATTTATAATCAAAATAGTCATTGAAATTTCAGATGTAAGTCATTTTCATCCCTAAAATTTTAAAAATTAATCAAATTAGTCCTTATATAATTTTTTTTATTTTTTCTTAATAATATTAAATTTAAAATATTTTTTGATACTACTAATTTTAATAGAAATGTAATTGACAATTAAAAAATTAGTAATTGTATCTTTTTTTCTTAAAAATTTTTTCAATAAAAATATCTCTCTCCTTTAATTCTTGTCAAAATCTCTCTTATTCTTTTCTATTCTAAAACATTTTTCTTACATTATTACATTTTGTTGGAATATATATATATATATATATATATATATATATATATATATATATATATATATATATAATTGAAATGTAGGTATTTGTTAACCTAAACAAAGTTATATGCTCAAAATCAAAATTTATGTATGTTAACCTAAATGAAAGTAATACCGTAATGAAAAAAAAGATGTATAAATTTTTATTAACTTTGTTTAGGTTAACAAATACATACATTTCAATTTTGAGTATATATATATTTTATTGAACAAATTTTTAAGAAGAAAAGATACAATTACTAATTTTTTATTGTCAATTACAGTTCTATTAAAATTAGTAGTATCAAAAAATATTTTAAATTTAATATTATCAAGAAAAATAAAAAAATTATATAAGGACTAATTTGATTAATTTTTAAAATTTTAGGGATAAAAATGACTTACGTCTGAACTTTCAAGGACTATTTTGATTATAAATAATTTTTTTACATATCAAGTGTCACGTGGCATGTCACGTGTCACTGACCTGACACATGGCATGCCAGGTGTCACCGATTTGACATGTCAACCAATCATCTTGTGACACGTGGCATTAGCCCTCCACGTCATCATCCAACTGACGGAAGGACAAACGTGACCAATCGTGTATCTTTCGGGGGCAATTTTGATTATCTTTATCTTTTGAGGACCAAAATAAAAATCGAGGTATCTTTCAGAGACGATTTTGACTATTTACTCTCGAAATTATCGTAAATTCCAAACAGATGTAGTGCTCTTTTATTAGTATGTTGTTAAAATTACCAAACAAAAAGTTATTTATCTATTTCACTTTAATTTTGAAATTTAAAAACTAATGATTTAGTTGTGAAATTGAAAAATGTAATTCATTTTAGTTTGTCTATGAGTCTTTGTTTATAAGGTGATTAAGATTAATCTTAAAAATGACATATATCAACAACAAAGTCTATGCTCTACCACATCCAAAATATGATATGAAATTAAATAAAATAAATATAATAAGAGTGCTAAATATAATTAAATAACATGTGCAAAACTCAATATGTGGAACCAGCTTACCAAGCCCAGGTGGGCAGATGTACTGAAAGCAATGAAATAAGACACGTGTTTATAACCACACAAAATAAGGACACGTGTGCAATAAGGCTGTGTTTGGTTTATGTCTTAAAATTATGAAGACATAAACACAAATACACAAGAGTACATAGACATAAGAAGACATTAATTTTGTATTATGGTTGATAATTAAGACATGGACAAAACACACCATTCACAATTTTATTAAAAAATCAATTTTATCCCATTCATTCTAGTATCACCATCACCACTTCTGCCTTTTCATACTCTTTCAAAATCATCACAATTTACCATGGCATCATCATCTTCAAAATCAACATAGATTTTTTTTAATTTTTGGTAATTCTTCGTCCAAAATAAAATCAATCTCATAAGCATAAAAAATTTACCCAAAATTGCTAAAATTTAGCATAACAAACACAAATCTCTATCAATCCAAATACAGAATAAGTTATCACCTCATCCATGGCAAAGAACACCACAAATAAAATTTAATCCGAAATTTAATATTTATAAAATAAACAAAAATACTTCAATAACATTCTAATTGAACAATACAAACATTCAAATATTTTATTAAAATTTTTTTAAAACAAATACAAATTGAATCTGAGAGTAGAATAAGGAAACAAAGTAAATGAAAAAAAAAAGAAGTGGAGAAGAATGAAAAGAAGATGAACATGAAGAAAGATGGAAGGACAGGACCAAATAAAGAAAGAAGTGGAGAAGAATGAAAAGAAGATGAAGAGAAGAAGAACAAAATACGAATGGGGAGAGCGTCTTCGTTGTTACACAGTCGTTATTGATGCTAATCGAAGGGTGAGGCAGAGAGACTTTTTTATTTGCTGTGACGCTACCTGCAAGGAGAAGACAGAAGACAAACAGTGTCGCCAAAGAGAGGATGGAAGCGACGCCATTGAAATCCAAATCGGGCAAAAACAATGGAGGCTGAGAGAGGAAACGAAGAATGGTTAAAGAAGAAAAAAATAGGTTGAAGGGATAAAATGGTAAAAATTTTTCGTATTTCAACTTAAAAATGAGTGTCTCAACTAATTGGAAAGACACAGAATACATGTTTTTTGTGGGTATCCCTGTGTCACCGTGTCTCTCTTAATTTGTGTCTCACGTGCCAAACAAAGAACAGTCCCATCGTGTCTCTGTCTTTAGCATACACAGACATCAACCAAACGGTACCTAAGTTCCTTCCTCCTCTGACACGTAGATCATCCAATCACATAACGTTAAAAGCACTAGTGTACTAGTGTATAATGTGTGTATTATATGCTCTGATACATAGACACTAGTGATGGCAATGAGTAGGGTAGAGTAGGGTTTAGATCCAACCCTAACCCTACCCGCGGGTTAAAATTTTTATATAAACTCAACTCTACTCTATCTGCGGGTTGAGAATATCTCAACCCTAATCCTACCCGCTCTTAACCCATGGGTATCCGATCCTACACGTGGGTTACAAAAAATATACAACATTATTATATAATTTGATGATAATTTAAAATAGAACTGATTTTTATGTAAAAAAATATATTAAATTATCAATTAATGATTTTCTTTTAATGGTTAAGGATCTTTTGCATTTAGTGAGAGATCTTTGATTCAACATCCACTTAAAACATATTTTTATATAAGTATATAATATAAACATATATAGAGTGTGTGTTGGTCGGGTAGGGTTGAGGCTCAACCCGCACCCTACCTGACCCGCACGAGAACCCTACCCGCACTCTACCCTATCCGCTGCGGATTGGGTTGGCAACCCTACTCGATCAGCTGGGATCGGGTTGGGTACCCGCGGGTAGGGTACATATTACCACCCCTAATAGACACTGACACACACGAGACACGATACGACACGGGATACACCGACATGCGAATTTTAAAATTTTATATGACACGGGGACACGCATACAGATAAAATATAAAGTATTTTTTATATAAATCGTAATGATATTTTGATATTTTATTGATATTAAAATATAAATTAAAATATTTAATTATTTTTAATGTCTTATTTTAATTATATCAAGTATTTAAAATATTTTTTTGTTTTAATAAATAATAATATATACTATATCTAAATTTATTTTAAAAATATATGTTAAGAATAAAACAGGACACGCTGACACGTGATGGTATTTAGGTATATCCAAATATATCAAAAAAAAATTTTTATTTTTTATTAAGACACGATCGAACACAATAGACACGCGTGTCGGACGAATATCGATAAGTATCTTGTCCGAAATGTGTCCAATACGCACATACGACAATTTAACGAAGTGTTCGAGCTTCCTAAATTACATATATGTTTGAGTTCCCCTACTACTAAGGAAGTCAAATTCGTTCTATATAAAGAACAAGCCCTAACAATTGGATACAATCAAGTTGCATAGCGCAATTCTTCGATTTCAATTTCACAAACCGCTTTTGGTGCTTCCCTCTTCATCTCGTTGATTACACATTTAAGTTGTTACTTTATATTATAAGCTAAGTATTAGATCAATTAGATATGGTTGGAATAGGGGTTCCAATATGTGTACAATGTCGTAACCCTGGCAACCCTTGCCGGTGCAAGGTGGTGGGCCCAACGGTGGGGTTCCTGGCGTTTGGTGCGGCGGCGATGTGGAGTGGCCGGTGGGTGCTCTGATCTATTGTTTCCGCCACATGAAGGGCCGCAAAATCATGGCTCATCCTGCCACCGTGGTCTACCCTTCAGTCACTAATGCTATTCCAATTTAAGTTGACACTTCTTACACTTTTTCCCACCTTCGTTTTTATGTCTCATGCATGATATGAATAAAATCATGAATCTATGTTGTTTTTCTTTTTTTCCGATAAAAATATCGGATAGGATGTTATCTTAACTTAATTTCGTCTGCTAATTTTCTTTCCTTAGTTTATTAACCTTTTGTATTAATTTGTGAAATAGAAATTAGTGCTATGTATAAGTTTAATTAACAGAACGAGTATGCTCGCTTAAATATGCTGTACCTGTATGATTAAGCTTGTAGTAATGGCTGTTGACCAATAAAAAATTGTTCATATTCTGTACTATAGTAAATAGTACTCATAAGTAATGGAGGTTTCTTTTTTTTTTTTCTTTTTTTGATAGTAGTGTATTTCCAGCAAAGCGGGGAAAAATACATGAACATGGTGGTTTAGCAACACTACAAGTATAAAAGTATAAGTAAACAACACTTATTTTATGACATCCATCATTATATATATTATACCCCAAAACCTCACATACCAATAAACTACTAAAGCTTTTGGCTTTTAAGTGTGTGAAGTTTTTAGACTCAGAATTGTTGTTAGTCGTGCTTTAATACTCCACTGTTCTCCCATAGCCTTATAACAGTTTCATCTCTACTAAAGAGTCAAAAGTGAAAATTGTTTGTTTTTCTTTAAAAAAAATATTTTTGAAAGTGTTTCTTAAAATTATTTTGTGGTCATTGAAATTAAAAAATTAATATAACTTGGTATGAAATTAAAATTAGTTTGTGGCAGTAATATTTGCTGGATATGTACTTCTTTAATTTCTACGTGTACTTGTTTTTTTTTAAATTTATTGTCTAAAATTTAGCGTCTAATTATAAAAAATTAAATAATTATACTTGATTTAAAAATATAAAAATTTAAATATTTAAAAATTATTAAAAAATATTAATTATAAGACAAATTAATTAAAATAAATATTAATTATTTTTAATATTAAAATTTTTAAGAGTTTGATTTTAATTATAACTTTAAAAAATATTTATAATAATAATTATTATATATATTTTATTTAATTTTTTAATAAAATTTTTTATATAATTTTATATATTATCTCATATGAAACATACACTAGTATTCATTAAAAATTATTTAAGTAGCATTGTGTCTACATGCTACTCACTGTCCTCCTCTTTGTCCGTTATTGCTCAATTCCCCTTGTCATTTGTTAGTTGTTTCAGCTATGATTTCTGATTTTTTTTAATGGACTGATGTTCAAGTTCAATTGTGTCTAGGACTTAGGAAGATGAAGATTTCTATATTCTACTTAACCAAGTCCCTTTCATGGTGTCCATTTCCTTTCAAGTTTTACCAAGTCTTAATATTAACAAAGATATTTCTGTTTGAACTTGAGAGAATTACCCTAAACTAACTTTTTCTTTATACTTCGTTTTATTATAAAATTTTCAAATCATAATTAAAAAAGTAAATATCAACTATATTTTTAATAATTTTTAGAAATATCATGCGATTTCTAACTAAAAATAAATGACACATCCGATAATCCTAGCTAATTATTCATTTTTGGAAAAACTTTCCTTTTTCACCCAAAATTTTGTTTACTTTGTTTCAAGAGGTTAGATAATCTTATTTTTTATTAAAAAAAATGTCATTTTGGGTTATATGTATTTTTATCCTCAACACTAATGTTTACTTTTAAACTTATCTTTAACGTAGAATTATCACATAAATGTCTATATTAACAACAAGTATAATAAAAAAATATTCGAAATGTTAATAAAATTAAACAAATTAAAAAACTGGAAGCATTTTTACTTCGGATTAAAAAAATTCTGTTTTTGGTTATGATTAAAAGAAAAAAATTATTTACCTTAAGAATATTTTATCAACCTGTTTCAGTTTAGTTTTGTTGGTCAAACTTTTTTTTTTTTTGGTAATTTTTTGGTAATGGTCAGAATCTAAGTTACTGAGACGGAAATGCCCCACCTACTAAAGTTGGGCTGTGTTATCATTTTAAAAGGCCACATCAAAAACCAAATCCTTAGAAAAGAAAAATAAAAAGGGAAAAGAAAAGTTGCAAGCTCGTTGATTGTAAAACAGTACGTACTTTACCATAACTACTTCCTATAACGTAGCTCGCCTTAAGCGAAATTTTGGTTTTTCCCATCTTGTTTCTTATTTTTTATTTTTAATCCGTGCATGGCACAGGAAGCTTCCGTAATTTAAAATCCTTCCCCACAAGATGACAAGACGCCAATAAAGTCCTATCTTTGTGTATACTCAATTCAAAATTTCTTGTTTCAAATGCCAATTTGTGCAACAAAATGTAGAAGCTACACTATACTGTCTTGTTATGGACACATGCACAACGCAACACATAATTAATTAAGCAACATATCAATGAAGTTTCCTTCATGAACCATTTAATATATGTTCCTTACATTATATATATCTCACCCCAACATTAGTTCGCAACACTTGCCTTTAATTTATTATCAGTTTAATATTATAACCAAATAAAGAAAAGAAATGCTGAAGCCTCCATCATTATTCTTGCTGCTTCTCATCATCACAATTACCCCACTAGTAACATGCTCAATAACATTGATGTCTCCAAAGGACTTGGTTGATCAAACATGCCAGAAATGCGCAAACCAGTCAAAGATCCTGAGCTACCCTCTATGCTCAACGTCCCTCCCTGTAATCCCTGTGAGCCACTCGGCGAACCTCCAAGGTCTCGCGCTGATCGCAATGGAGCTAGCACTAGAGAACGTAACAAGCTCAATTGAAACCATAGACAAATTATTGGATGATGAAAATGTAAGCAGCATTATTGATAACTTGAAAGATTGCATGGAGCTGTACAGTGATGCGGCGTGGACAATAGTGAATTCAATAGGGGCATTCTTGTCAGGGAACTATGAAGTGCCAATTAATTGGATGAGTTCTGTTATGGAATCTGCATCAACATGCCAGCAAGGGTTTGGGAAAAAGGGTGAGGGTTCTCCATTGACAACGGAGAATTACAATCTTTTCCAGTTATGTGGTATTGCAGTTTGCATCATCCAAATGTCTAACCCAGTTGCCAAAGCTTCTTAGTGTTTTTTCTTTTTCTCCTTTTTTTTTTCTTATTATAGTAGTGAGGTCAGGAATTAATTTTAGTAAGTATTTGAAAAAAAAAAAAAAACATGCGAGAAAGAAGGGAGTTACTGAACTGCAAGTTCAACAGCACAAAAGTGTGTTAAGTTGGTTCCATCAATTTGGCTGTTGTATGTCTTCCTCATAAATTAAGGGACATGGAAATGTAAAATTCAAACCAGGCAGAGTAGTTACCTATTCTCTGTTTTAGTTCCTTTCTTCATTTTTAGCTTTTGCTTTTGTAATATTGCTTTGGTACTAGTAAAGTAGCCACTTTTTTTTCTTCAGTGTCTGTAAAAGATGATAACAAAAAAAATTAGTAAAAAATAGCTAAAATTTATTTTATTTAGTATTTATTAATTATTATAATAATTATTACAATAATTAATAAATATAAAAAAAAAAACAAATTCTAACGTTACTAACATTACTGTTATTTTTAATTTTTCTCCAGAGCTTTTTTTAGTCTATTATCAAAATTTAAATCTCTAATATTGATTTAATTCTATTAATTTTGAATGACTTTAATATCATATTATTAACATATACTATAGCTTAATAGAGTAATAAAACAAGTATGTATGTATCTAAGCATTTAATGATGGGTTTATAGTTTTTCTTAAAAAAATAAAGTACCAAAATTGTTTTTAAAAAATTATCATACACTTATAAACACCTAACAGAAAATAAATTGTGTCCAGCAATGCAATTTTCTGAATTTTATTTAATATTTTTCTCAAAATCTCACAAGTCTATTACAGAAAATTTCCAATAACTTATTAAATATTTTATTTTTCTTAAGAACTTATAAATTTATCACAATTTTTTTCAATTATCCTATAACTTAGCATAATATATGAGTTTTGTACACATTTCATGATAATGTATAAAACAAAATATGAGAATATATTAAAAATTAGTCGGAGTAAAAACAAATTTTGATGTAGGTTAATTATATAAAATAAAATATTATACTAGAGGACTGAAAGACTACTAAATGACAATAGTATAATGTTTGAAAGCTATAGATTGGAAATTATAGAGAGTCATAACTTACTTTTTTAAACTTTTTTTTATTGCATTTGTTTTCTTATTTTGTATTCGTTACTTATTATTTAAATAAACAAATAATTTTAGATGTAATAAATATGTAATTATAGATGTTATATATATAAAATTATAAATGTTAAATTAAATAAGGTAACTTTGTGTTATTGTTTTCTTAGTATTATTTTTTTATTATTATTCCCTAATATTACTCTAACCATATTAGTAGGAATAACAAAAGAAAATTAATGTATTCAAAATAATTTTACATTGTTATTCACACTTTTTACTTGCATAACCATTTTTCAATTGATAATAGAAGTATTTGTCTTTACAAAGTTTGAGGAATTATTTTATGGGAAGTGAATATTGTTACTTCGCTTCTTCAAAATTGACAGCACTTTTTTATTTGCAAAATTTTGCAATCTATAATGAAATACTTATTAAATTTAGAATGATATTATTAAAAGGGAATAGTAATATCTATTCCATATTTTACATAATAATGTGTATATTTAAAGCTAATTTTTTTAGTAAAGGAGACCAAATATGTGTTATATATCGTTGTGGAGCTATGGCGTAATTTTTATGGATATGGAGATAAATTTGGAGATTCAGTTTTATTTGGGATATAAAACTTAAAGTTTGATTTATGATATGGTGAAAGTGATGAATAAATTGAAGGCTTAGTATTGTCTAAAATACAAAACTTAGGATTTAATTTGCATATTTAAAAAAATTTTAATACTAAAATATTCTTAATGTTAAATTTATATGTTTAAAAAAATTTTAAATAAAAAACTCAAATCTAATTTTTAGATTTGCATGTTTAAAAAAAATTAAAAATTATACATTCAACCCTTAAATTTGTATTCACTATGTAAAAAAAAAATCAAATCTTCACATTTTTTAAAAATACCATTAGAAATCCAACACCAAAATGAGAAAGTGTATATTTAAAGAGTCAAGTTAAAAGATAATTCGAAAGAGAGATGACCAAATTGAGTTTCTAATCGAATAAGGGGGAAATTGCTTAATGTTAGTGACGGTTTCGGAGTATTTTTTTTTTTTTTTAAATATTGGGTCTATATTGATGTAATTCATCAAAATGTCTAAAAAATTATATTTAACTTCATTGTGGGAATATACAAAACGTCACCGCCTTTTTTCAACTTTTTTAATTAAAAAAAATCAAAAACCTCAAAACATCATTAACGTTTTTCTACTCCCAATTTAAAAAAAATTATCCATACAAAACGGTTTTGTCATTTTGTAAAAAAAAAAAATTTAAATGAAAACGGCATTGTCATTTTATATTTAATGAATTTAAAAATTATTTTTACATATAAAATATAGGTGATATTTTGTGTTCTTTTAAAAAAAATATATATTTCATACAAAAATAAAATTCACATACATTAAAATATTAGGGCACATCACATAATTTGTTCCAATATAAAAAAAATCAGTCCTTATTTCGTTCTACGTTTTATTAATTTGTATAAAATTCAAAAAAAAAAAAGTGTACCTAAGGTTTTGTTTGGATATAGGAAAGAAAATAGAAAGAAAGAAAATAAGAGAAAAGAAAATGAGAGAAAAGAAAATAGAAGGAAAAGTAGAATTATTTATGTGTTGTTTGGATGAAGAGAAAATGAATGGAAAGAAAATAAAGAGAAAATTTTCTTTTGTTTGGATGAAAAAAAAAGTGAGAAGAAAGAAAATTATAATAGTATAAAGTTACATTAATACCCTTATAATAAAATAAAGTATAAATGTTTTTATTTATTTATGTTTTATTGCATTTTATGAATATTATAAAATATTATAATTTTATAAATTATTTATCTAATATATATAATGTTTAAATATAAATCTTTATATAATAATGTATTAAAACTATTAAAACTAAATTTATATTAATAATTATTAATAATAATAGAATTAGGGGTAGTATTGTAAATACACTAAAAGTAACATTTTCTTTCTTATTTTCTTACTTCTAATGAAAAGAAAAAATTTTTTTGTGGGATCATACCAAAATTTTCTTTCCTTCCCATTTTCTATGGTATCCAAACAAAGGAAAATAAAAATTTTCACTCATTTTTCTTTCACCATTTTTTTTTCTTCTTATTTTCCCTTAAACCAAACATAGTGTAAAGAATATAGTAAGAGGAGAAGTGACCAAACAGAGCTTTTACCTTTTAGTGAAAGAAGAAAAAGAAAAAGAAAAAGTTTAGGAGGTCAGCAATTTTATTAAATTTTAGCCAGCATATAACCAGCAGAAATGTGAGCCATTGAATAAAATTTCATACCAATTTCACACCATTAAATCATCATTAATGACTATTTAATGGTTACTAATCACAAAAGTTGCTGTCACCTAAAAAAAAGCGGCTTAATGGTTGTGATGATAGCGACAGTGGCCAGCGCCACCGAAGCAAATGAATCGTTCTTAAAAAATTGTATCCTCCCGCGCAAAAAGGAGCTCCCGTGAAATACAATATTGCAACTCAGAACTGTAAAGCCAGCTCTCCCTCGTGATTCTTTTCATCTCCATACCTTATTCTTTCTTTCTTTCTTTCTTTGGTTCGTTCCCAGCGTCACTCACTTACAGTTACAGTTCCTCATTCCGTTTCTCTTCGATCTTTGCAAACACACACACAATGGTGAAGGATATGGAGTACTACAATATTCTCGGAGTCTCTTCTTCTGCCTCTGAAGACCAAATTCGCAAGGCTTATTACCTCAAGGTTAATTTCTTTTTAATTTTATCATTTCTTTTTTCGCAATTTTGACGTAGTTCTCTCCTGTTTTTTGTGGTTTATTGGAATCGTGATTATTGCTATTATTCACCTGTTATGATCGGTGAATTTTACGGTTGTTTTACTGTGATATGCAGGCAATGCAGGTTCATCCCGATAAAAACCCAAACGATCCTCGTGCAGCTGAAAAATTTCAGGTTTTGCTTGAGCTTGTTCAGATTACTGAATAACAATTAATTATGCTAATTTTAGATAAGAACGAACGCTATTTGTGGTGGTTTTGCAGGTTTTGGGTGAAGCTTACCAGGTTTTGAGTGATCCGGTACAGAGGAATGCGTATGATCAGAATGGGAAGCATTCTGTGTCTAGGTACGCATGAATATGATGATGATGATGATGTGTTTCAGCTTAATATCATTTTATGCCAAAGCAATTTATGTAGTTTGATAAGTGATAACAATCAGGATTTGATTGAATTGAATCTGAAAGCCTTCCCTTCCCTTAGTCTTGTTTGTTGATGATTGTAACCTGAGTTAATTACTCAAGCGGGGATGAAGAATGTAACCAGTATAGTCCATTCTTGAAGCAATGATCAGTACTGTACCTACATGTATAGTCCAAAATAGTTATCTCCCGAGAAATTGAAGATGGTTTTTCTTTTTTATTATTATTATTATTATTTAATGATTAATTGGTTCCTTGACAGAGAAACAATGCTTGACCCCACGGCTGTGTTTGCACTGCTCTTCGGAAGTGAATTGTTCGAGGACTATGTAGGGCATCTAGCTGTGGCATCGATGGCTTCTTCTGAACTATCCGAAGAAAGCAATGACCTTGATAAAATGAATGAAAAGTTAAAGGCAAGTAGGTTTTGCCAAAAGAAACTAAAAGCTCAGACCATATAGTTAACGATGTAATTTTACAGTTGCTGTTCTTTCTTTAGATTGGTAGAACTAGATGTATAACTAAGAAAGTTCCTACTCCTACTTTCATTTATTATGATGAAAATTCAATCAGGGTAGTTTGTTTAATATAAGATAATAATTTTTCTTAACAAAAAACTCAAAGTTCATTCCTGAATCCTTATATTGCTGATAATATGAATAATATTACTGTTTCAAAACACTCAATTAAAGTGACAGCTTAGGCCATACTGTCATAGTTTAGATTGTAAGCTTATTGTTCCTGTTCATTCTTTATGTTGATGGAAAAGATGTATAACTAGCAAAGTTCCTATTGCTCACTTAAAATTATTATGAATATCCCATCAGGGTAATTTACCTATTATAATTTTTTTTTCTTACTCCAGGTAATTCCCAATTTTCTTGATGATTTAACTTCGTTTCTCCAAAACAGTTAAGTTAAAAAGACAGTACCTTATATATCAAGCCTGCATGCACCATTTGAAGTTTGTAATAGTTATCTTAGCTGAGAGGTGTTCAGGTTCACAGCTACAAAATATCAGTTCATTTTAACTGGAACTATGATGCTGGATAGTGGGTTCTATTAAAATCTAAGCGACTTTTATTTTAATTTTTTTCTTTTACTAGGAATTTTAGATACCTGTAATTTTCTTTCTGTTATAGCACTTTCTTATGACATTTTCCTAACCATACCATTTCACTCCATACCTGGGATCATTTTCTTTCTGTTGTATTGATAATGCATTCTTTCCTTAGGCACAATCTATTGGGAAAAAATCACAGTGCCAGAGATGAGATCAGATTGAGAGTTAGCTCAGCTTTAGTAAAAGGAAAATATTATCCCCTTATTTTATTTTACTTTGTCTTCAATTGTGTACTCTGTCTCAATAAATTGTAGGCTGTCCAAAGAGAAAGGGAGGAAAAATTGGCAAGGTTTTTGAAAGATTTCCTTGGTCAATATGTTCATGGTGACCAAAAGGGATTCTTACATCAAGCAGAATCTGAAGCAAGACGGCTTTCTCGCGCAGGTTAGTTAAACATCCATCCAACTTATTTTCTTCTTATTATTTCCTTTTGAACTGAGCACATGATGCAATTGCTAGTAATGAAATGCTGCAGATTATTTAGTGCCTCGTACAGAGAAAAATCCACAAAAACTCTAACCATGAATTAACACTTCTCTGAGTTCATTCTGAAATTATCAACTTAGATGCTACATATTTGATGTTTCACATGATGTCTTGTAAATGATGAGCTTCATCATGATTCATAAGTGCACAACCACTATATCACTACGCAAAAATTGAATTTGTTACATGTCATTGTATCAATGGTACTACCAATTAATTTTCACTCTCCGTCATCTCTGAATGCCAATGCAGCCTTTGGAGTTGATATGTTACACACCATAGGGTATATATACTCAAGACAGGCAGCACAAGAACTAGGGAAGAAAGCCATTTATCTTGGAGTGCCATTTTTGGCTGAGTGGGCTCGCAACAAAGGACATTTCTGGAAATCACAGCTTACGGCTGCTAAAGGTATAACAATTCCAATGTTAACCACCCCCCACTCCCAAAAATTTTCTGTTTGCTAGTTATTCAAACTTAAATGTCTGATTTTATTGAGCACATACAAATTAGGTGCTTATCAGTTGCTGCAGTTTCAAGAAGACATCTACAAGCAACGTAAAACGGATGGTAGTGGCCCAGAAAATGATATTGACTCTCATATTAATAAGGATACATTGATGAATTCTTTGTGGAAGTTAAATGTGGTGGACATAGAAGTAACTCTTGCACATGTGTGCCAAATGGTAGGTTCTTAAATTCTTTTACTTCAAATTATTTTGTGTTTGTGTTCGTGCAATCTGGTATATTTAGTTACTGTAGTATGGATCAATAATCCATATAAAAATAAAGCTATTCTATGTAAAGATAACTTCTTTTTCCATATGGTAATCTAAGAGCGACAATGAACTTAAGATTTGACTTCTTTTGGAAGAGATGGAAGATATCACTTGCTAGCAGAATTCAGGAACTGAAAGGGATAGCAGATTCATATTCATACTAATATATTCTTTCAGGTGCTAAGGGAACAAAATGTTAAGAAAGAGGAACTTAAAGTACGGGCAAATGCTCTTAAAATTCTTGGGAAGATATTTCAGGTGCCCATCTTAAGTTACTTGTCATCAAGTATTCTATCTTTCAACTTTTAAAGAATACAACATAAGGATTGTTCTCTCTAATATTCTTGTTTACTCATGTGAGCCTCGTCTAGGGATGACAATATTATCCGGACTCGCGGGACCCATCCCGTCTCTGTCCAGTCGGGACAGGTAATACCTCGACCCGATGCGAGACGGGTTTTTGGGCGGAGACGGAGTCTTGGGCAGGGCGGGATTAGGTAATACCCGCCCTGGTATGTATATAATATATATAAAATAATTAGTAAAATATTAATAATATTGTATTATTTTTAAATTTTTACTTTAATTTATGTTATGTATGTGAGGATGGTTATATAAATTTTAAAATTTAATTTTATTTGTTGAATTTTAATAATTATAGAGACGGATAAAGTACCTGCAGAAGCCGATTAGGGTTCAATTTTACTACGTATGGATAGGAGTGAAATAGATTCTATACAGATTATTGTAGTACAGGACAGGATTTAATAGGACAAAACCCGGCCACCTACCCGCCCTATTGTCATCCCTAACCTCATCACCATGATCCCATTTTCAAATGCTATAAAGCAATGTGCCTGTGAAAACTTGTCATGGTAAACTTTCATCAGTGACTAGATTCTTTTGTATATCTCATACTAGATACCACTTTCCTAATCAATGGTAAACATATATGATCATGTTATGTGAAAACTTCACTTGATCCATTTCTTTTTTTTTCTTTCACATTTCTTTGATTTTATTTATGATTACTTTGTAGCTTAAAACATAATCAAGTCACAATGATGATGAACTGCTATGTGCCTATGTCTTCTAATAATGGATATAACATGATCAGGAAAAGAATCCAAAAGTAGAAGAGACATTGAAGAAGAAAATCGCTATAGATTCTGACGACGAAGGAAGCAGTTCTGATTCTTCAGAAGATGAATCACATAGAGCTCTTTCCTATCGAGCTCCCTTTTTTACTCAGGCATGTTCAAAACAATTTAAAGCCAACTCATGCGCATGCAAACTACTGCAAAATATGTGCATATTAATTCTCATTTTGCTTCTGCAGGGTATTGGCAGGCTATTCAAATGCCTTTGTAATCCAGCATTTGATGTGGACGATGAAGAGTAGTTTACAAAAGTAAATGATCTGCAAAAACGTAAGGAGTATGAAACAAAGATTCATCCCTTCTCAACATTTTATTGGTGAGAGTGAGACGATATACTAATAACATGGCTTTGTAGTACGCTGGTAGTGCTGGAACATAGTTTTGTGAAGAAAATGGTGCAAACCAGGGAGAATCATGTTTGTTGCTGCTTGTAATTACCACTGTTACCATTTTACCAACTTACATTTGGCATGTCACTTTTAGGCTATGTATACTCGATGTTGCCTGTTGTAATTACCACTGGTAATCTCACGGATCATATTGTTCCTCCTTACTTTTGTATTCTGAGTGAAAATCTATTTGCCTACAAACCTTAGACATCATACTTCAAACACCTACTTTGTATTTCTTTTCTTGTTTTATATTTTTATTGTTTCGGAAACTTAAAATTAAAAGCTTCAAGTATGAAAAATTATAAACTGAAAAAAAAAAAAAAAGGAACCTTAAGCGATGTCAAACTTAAGTGCTCATATCAATACTCATTTTCTAATATCCCATTTCTTTATTATCGTTCCACACTTGGTGCATTCATTTGTGCTAAACTTGAAAGGCGAGTTCTTTGGTGGCAAAGGTTCCAGTGGCTAACGATGGCTAGAAGTTAACTTGTGAGTTGTGAGTGATTTAGTGACATGTGGCAGTGAAAATTCCAAGAGGAGGAGTAAAAGAAAAATGGTAAACATGTGATTAAAATGCAAAGGACAATAATATATTTTAAAAATAAATAAAAAAGATCCATGTGATAATTGCGATATTCATAATTAATAATAGCAAGGTCATTTTAGCCTATTACGTAATATATATTTTAAAAAACAAATAAAATTGCGATATTCATAATTAATAGCAAGGTTATTTTAGCCTATTACGTAATATATATTTTAAAAAACAAATAAAACTAAATGTCTAGAGGGATAAAGTGATTCATGTGACAATTGTGATATTCATATTTAATTAAACAACATATTTATTTAAGATTTTTTTATTTAAATTAATTAAATATAATAACTATATAAATTTGTAAAATGTAGAGTATGTACTTTTATTTGTAATTGCTCATATCTCGAGTACAATAGGATAAATTAAGTTACACAAGCATCTTGGATACGAATAAAATTCGGTAACTAGATATTGTGTACTCAAAATATGTACATTGCAGAAAAATCAGACACAGAGATACATGAAAACATGATAAAAGGAGTGTAGCCGAGATCTGTTTATTTCATTTGGTATCTTTTGGGTTTTTGAAAATTTCACAACAATTATTGATAGACGAGGAGGTTACATTCGATCGGACAATATTAACACTCTGAATGCAACCTGATATGTAGCGGAGGCACTGGATTTTGAGGTCAGTTTTTACGTCTATTATTTTTAATATTTAATTATTTAATATATTTTGATTTATTTAGTTTTTAATTGATACACCCTTATATGTTAATTAGATATTTAGTGTCTACTTGGATGAAATTTGTTGAAAGAGTAGAACACTAAAATTTAATTAAGTATTTATGAAATAATTTTTATCTGTCGTATTAGTTTATTATAAAATAATTATATTTTATATTTGTTATTCTTAATTAAATAATATACTATTTTATGAATTAAATCAGCAGTTAATGATTCATGTTTAAATTTAATTAAATGATATTATATTATTTAGTAAATAATGCATTCTCTTTTTGTGTATATGCATTAAATTATTTAATGAGCCATGCTTAAAATTAATTAAGTTATATTCGTAATTATTTTATTATAAAGCAATAACACAATAAGAAATTAGTTTAAGAAGACTAATGAATAATAGTTGTACAGTCACTTAGGAATTTGTTGGCACGTCGTGTGATTCTGGGGATCTCGCGGCCTGAGATTCTACTACCTTATATCAGGGAAGCTGGCTTTGAACATGCCGCAGTAGAGTTAAGGGATTTTATCTTCGACAATATCCTATTCTCTGTATTTGTGAAGTGATAGAGACCGGAGACACATATTTTTCACCTTCCATGGGGGCAAGGTCACCATCACGCTCTAGGATGTGGTATGCCATATTGGGTCGCGCACAAATGTTGACTCAATAGGCGGATGTACAAAAGATTTTCAACAGTTTCATGGGCACCCCACGTGGCAATGGGTTACGGATTTGCTTAGTGATAGGCCTCCTCCCCAGCACGAGGACAAGAAGCGGAATTTCAGATTGAAGACGACTTGGCTCAGGAATAAGGTGTCCCACAATTCAACAGGGGCTGATGCATCTACTCTCTGCCAGTATGCTAGATGTATGTTGATTGGGGGATACTTGTTTACAGACAACTCACACAACCTTGTCCTCATCCGATGGCTGCCGCTGCTGGCTGACTTTGATAGTTGCAGACGTTTGTCAGGAGATCTGCACTGCTGTCGCACACCTATCATTCGTTGGGCAGTGCTGTCAGGCATGATACGACGGACATTACCAGGTGCGTGCCATTGGTCATGTCGTGGATTTATCACAGGTTTCCTACTTTTTGTCCTGCCGGATTCGATACTTTGAAATTTTCACTTGCTTCGAGGTAATTATTTAATATCTTTGTTTTTGTTGTAATACTATGAATTTGCAATATTGAAAAGTAATGATAACGGTTTTTCGATTATTAGGTTGGTGGGACTTGGACAGCAAATTCGGGACAACCATCATGACAAAGGCCTTAGATTGCGGTCTAGTCTGGATGCGCTTAGGTTTGACGAGGTACGACACCTGGTATCATCCAATGTTATACACAAATTACCCTTCTAGTGCTAAATATAGTGTTGTGCGTGTTTTCAGTTTCGGTGGACACCATATGATGTTCCCCAGCTACGACAGATGACACCTGACTGGATTAAGAGCATCAGAGAGATTCATACATGGCGATCTATGGTGCCGTTAGTGTGTTTTCATTTTGTCGAGTTCCATCACGTGGAAAGGATCAAGAAACAACTCGATGGTGAGCATCATCGGCTGGAGGACCCGGTCAATATGGATGAGTTCTTGTTCAGGACGACTTGGGAAGACGACGTGTGGCGGCCTGAGTGACATCATGCGTGGTATGATTTGTAAAGGGAGCGTGGCCAGTGGTGCACGGATTCCCACACTCCGTACAACTGAACCAGCAAGTGCACTGGATCGTTCAAGTAATACCTGAGGTGAGTTAGGGTCGATCCCACGAGGATTGTCGGCTTGGATCAAATAGTGGTTATCTTGTAAATCTTAGTTAGGCGGATAAAAAAGTTGTTTAGTTGTTTATGTGCATAAAAGTAAAATAAAGAAAACGTTACTCAGTAATTGTGAATTCGAATGATAAGAAGATGGTTAAGACTTCAAAGATACTTTGTTCTTCTGAATCAATACTTTCTTACTGTCTACTCCAACTGTAAATGATTTCTTCTATAGCAGGCTGTATGTGATCAACGCCGGTTTGAGCAGCCGCCAATCCTCCTCTAGGCTGAATACCAGGTTTAGTGCGCATCCAGTCTGAATGAGGGTGAAGCGATTGCAGTTCATCCCCTTGGTGATCCTACTCAAAACGCCACAGAAAAGGTCGAATCTTCCAGATCAGAGAATGCTGCGCCTTGATTCTAGCCTTTACCACAAAAACCCTAATCTCTCCAAACCTCAGATGAACTGATCTCTTGAGAAGTCCCCAACGAAGTCGTGGATTAGCCATCTAAAAGACGTATCCTCAAGCTAGTGGTTCATTGATATCCAATGAAAGACGCTTGCTAAACCCATGTAGAATAGAGATAACCTTGTGCCAGTTCAACTCATTCGTAAGGTTGAAGAACAAAGATACATCTTAGAATAGAATCGAACACAGATTGAAAATAGAACAATAGTACTTTTATTAATCCATAAAACTCAGCAGAGCTCCTAACCTTAACTTAGGAGGTTTAATGACTCATGCTGATAGAAGAAATACAGAATAAAACGTAAAAGTGGGCAAGTGTCTAAGTGTCTTTAACAATGGTGAACTCTTGTCTATATATACTAATCTAATAACTAAAGATCATAGAAATATGATAGGCTTAGGCTTGTAGTGCAAAAATCTACTTATGGGGTCCACTTGGTGAGTGTTTGGGCAGAGCTTTAGTGTCTCCCACGTGCTAGGACTCTTTAGGGGCATTGAACACTGGCTAAGGGCCCACGCTGGTCACCTCCTTATGGGCATTGGACGCCAGGACTGGGGTAGATATCTGGCGTTGAACGCCAGTTTTGGGCCTTCAATTCTGAAGCAAAGTATAGACTATTACATATTTCTAGAAAGCCCTGGATGTTAGCTTTTCATAGCCATTGAGAACGCTTCATTTAGACTTCTGTAGCTCTAGAAAAGCTCCTTTGAGTACACGGAGATCAGATCCTGACAGCATCTAAAAATACCTAAAAAATGTGAATTTTAGGACTACAGTGCTTTCTCTGTCTCTGAATCAGACTTTTGCTCCAGCTCCTCAATTTCAGACAGAAAATACCTGAAATTGCATAAAAACACACAAACTCAAAGTACAATCTAAAAATGTGAATTTTACACTAAAACCTATGCAAACATAATAAAACTTACATAAAACATGCTAAAAGCTATATGAAAATGATGCCAAAAAGCGTATAAAATATCCGCTCATCAGCCAGCAGCACATGATGGTCACCGTTGAAGGTGACCCAGATCCTCGACCCATGCAAGACTACTGGTTATGGTGGAAGAGAGCGTGTACTGTTTGTTTTCTATCTAATTTGGCTGATTCGAGGGAGGCAGCTCCAGCACCTGATATTCCTTCGGTAGCCCCGGGTCAATGGGGTGTGTTAGACCTTCCACAAGATGCTCTAGATCATAGGTGACGGGATAAAAGACACATTAGAGATGATACCCGTAGGCCAGCTTGGAAGGCCTGGACTTATTAAGGGTTTCCAGCACAGCAGGATGAGCATTTCTCTTACGAGGAGGCGTAGTACACACGACAAGAGGAGATCTCTGAGGGTCCTTCGATTACTTTCCCTTACGATGTACCATCACATGAGTTCTTTGCTGGGCATGAGGCGGATATTGCTAGGAACTTCATGACAGGTCCCTGGTGCGCGAATTTGTGACTCGCACAACTGAACCGGCAAGTGCACCGGGTCGTCCAAGTAATACCTCAGGTGAGTGAGGGTCGAATCCCACGAGGATTGCCAGATTGAGCAAGATGTAGTTATCCTGCAGATCTTAGTCAGACGAATAGAAGGATAGTTGTTGTTTGTTATAGGTGCATAAACAAGCAATAATAATAAAACATGAAAACAGTAGTGAGAGGTCAGTTAAAGCTTCGGAGATGCTTATTCTTCTGGATTAACACGTCATACTAACTACTTCAACGACGAATGATTCCTTCAATGGCAAGGTTGTAAGTGATTAAGTCATTGATCGTGGTCATTAATCTCCTCAGATTCAAACCAAATACCCGAACATGCTATATCAATCTGGGAGAGGGTGAAGCACGCGCAATTCAATTTCTTGATAATCCTACTCAAAACACCACAGACAAGGTCGGATCTTCTGGATCAGAGAATGACGCTCTATGATTCTAGCTCTTAGAGCCACAGGAACTTCAATTACCCATGACTAACAAGATTTCATGTCACATATCCCAATTAGCCCAAGTGACTTGTTGGAACCCGTGATGCACTCTCAAGCTATAGTTCAATACTATTTGGGTCAGGACTCGGAAGGAACTCATGTAGAATAGGGGGTCATACTTTTGTTCCACCCCAAATTCATAAGGATGAAGAACGAAAATGCATCATAGAATAAAATCAAACATAGATTGAAGTAAAAAATGTAATTGCATTAATCCATAGGAATCAACAGAGCTCCTAACCTTAACATAGGAGGTTTAGTTGCTCATACTGTACAGAGAATAATGTGTAATGTTCGAATGTGGTGGTGAAGATCCTAAACAATTGTGATCTTCCCTTATATATACTAATACTAAACCTAAAGAGACATTAATAATAATTAGAAATTACAAAAAATAAAATAAACTAAGCTAAAGGTACGAAAATCCACTTCTGGGCCCACTTGGTGAGTGTTTGGGTTGAGCTTGGTGTCCAACTTGAAGGAGTGGGTGTTGAACCCCCACTAGGGGGTAAAAATGATGCTTCCTTGCTCCCTTGGTGGCGCCGAATGCCATGTTTGGGTGCTCAACACTGGCCTTGGTCCTCTTGGGGCGTTGAATGCCAGAAAGGGGGTAGTTTGGGCATTCAACGTCTGTTTTGGGCAGTCCATTCCAAAGAATAGTATAAATCATTATATTTTGTTGGAAATCTCTGGAAGTTAGCTTTTCAACGCCATTGAGAACGCATCATTTGGACCTCTGTAGATCCAGAAATATTCATTTGAATACACGGAAGTCAGAATCTGACAGCATCTGCTATGCTTTCCTTGTCTCTGAATTAGACTTTGCCAAAACTTGCCAAATTCAACCAAAATTCACCTAAAATCATAAGAAAAACATAAAAGCTCAAAGTAGTATCCAAAATTTTGCATTAAAACCTACTGAAACATAATAAAAATTAACGAATATACTGAAAACACTAAGAAAATAATGCCAAAAAGTGTATAAAATAACCACTCATCAGAACACCAAACTTAAACTGTTGCTTGTTCTCAAGCAACAAAAAACAAGTAGGACTAAAAAGAAGAGAAAAATACAATAAGTCTCAAAGTTTTCAATGAAGCTCAGTTCCAATTACTGAGTAGGGTTAATATTTCTTTATTTCTGAACAGTTTTGGCATCTCATTGTCCTTTGAAGTTCAGAGGCATTGGCATCTCTCAGAATTAGAGTCTAGATAATATTATTGGTTCTCTTCTTTAAGCTCTTCTTGATTCTTGAACACAGCTTCCTTTCGGTGTTTTACACCTTTTTTAGCCTAGCCGTGACTCTAAGCGTTATATTTTTCCGTATTGCCACCGGATACATAAAAGCCACAGGCACTTAACTAGGAGAATCTTTTGGATTCAAATTTAGCTTTGCTTAAATTCCCAGATATTGGTGCCCAGAGTTCTTAAGTGTAATCCTTTGCTTTGGATCACGACTTTAACTGCTCAGTTTCAAGCTTTTTCACTTGACACCTTCACATCACAAGCATTTAGTTAGGGATATCAACTTCATTGAGCTTTTTAGGATAGTGTTTAACCCTCCTAACCATTGATGCTGAAAGCCTTGGATCCTTTTATTAGTTTTCTTGCATTGGAAAATATATATATATATATATATATATATATATATATATATATATATATATATATATATATATATATATATTTGAATAGGAATGTTGTTTCTTTTGCTTCAAGAATATAAATAATTGGGATTTTTTTGAAAACCAATAATACGTCTCTAAATTCACTGTTCTTCCAAGAGCCAACACCCTCAACTTCAAGACAATTATGCACAACTTCAAGACAATTATGCACAGTTAATTCATGCATTCAGAAAATAAATGTAAGGCCACCACTTTTTATAATGAATGCATTACAATCAACTCAAGAAGTCTTGTATTTTACTGCTTCTCACGCTTCGTCTTTGTCATCTTGCACATCTGGGTCATGTTGAACCTCATCTGTAGCAATATGCTCAAACTCAACGTATAATTCAATCCTCGGGTGTTGCACCTGAGTTTGCTGGTGAATATGAAATATCCGCTGAATACTTGTTTCGTCGAGGATTGGCATAACCTCAAACTGTATAAGGTCACCAAATACGACAACCGAACTCCTATAGAGAATGTTGGTCACCCTCTTTACAATATCAGCCTCTATGTTTTGACAGAGCCTGTACTATAGTTCCGCGAATGTTATAGTGTACGGAACCACAAACGAAATCATATTCTCACACGCAAAGCTCACACCTTCATACGTATTTCGTACGACCTCACCATTGTGGTATACCATTATATTTGCAGTGTCCTCCATCGTACCTAACACTTCTCTCACAATGAAGCAAAATGGCTACGAGCTTTGGTTTTTATAGACAGAAGAGTCACCTCGCAGGCTACGTGTTGCAACGCCATCCAACTAGCGTCTGCCACGTGTACAACACGTTACCTGCGTGTTGAAACGCCATCCAACCAACTTCTGCCACGTGTGCAACACGTTACTCGCGTGTTGAAAGCCATCCAACTAGCTTGTGCCACGTGTGCAACATGTTACCTGCGTGTTGAGCGGCTGTGAGCCACGTGGCAATATGTTACCTACGTGTTGCATGCGATTCTGCCACGTGTCCAACTCGTTGGTTGCGTGCTGGCTCAGCACGTTACCTGCGTCTTGTGCCTGCATATCTACAATGTCCACCCACTTGTATATACACCAAAAACCTCCATTTCTAGGTAAAGCACACCTCTAAAATCCATATTAAAATTATTTAGCCTTTAGGAGAAGTCTAATGGTGACATTTTTTATAGAATAAAGTTGTACATCCAAGCAAAATCCTTATCCAAGTCTATCCAAGTTATTGTAACAACTTTTCAAATCATGCGCTCCTTCTCCTTCTCCTTCTCCGTTTCTTTCTCTTTCCCCTTCTCATTCTCCTCGTATTTCTTCTTCTTCTTCTTCCAAATTCGCGCAGATTCTTCTTCTTCCTTTCTTCTTCTTCTCCTCCTCTTTTTTCTTCTTCTTCTTCCAACGAAGCACACGCAAACTTCTTCTTCTTCTTCTTCCAAATTTGCACATGCAGGTTTTTCTTCTTTCCTTCTTCTTCTCCTCCTCTTTCTTCTCCTCCTCTTAGAGATTATTAATTCAATTCAATTCAATTTAGAACACCTGCGTCCATTCAATTCAAAATAATTCAATTCAATTTATAATTAACCAAACATGTTATTAAGGTTAAACAATTATATAATACTAAATAAATGGAATATTATCCATTATATAAAATCAAATTCAAAATAGTTTTCTGCATAAAAAATTGAACACGTTATTAAGGTGAAACAATTGTATAGTACTAAATGAACGGAACATTATCCAACAATTGTATAGTATTAAATGAACGGAACATTATCCATTATATAAAATCAAATTTAAAACAGCTTTCTGCATAATAAACCGAACACGTTATTAAGGTGAAACAATTGTATAGTACTAAATGAATGTAACGTTATCTATTATATAAAATCAAATTCAAAACACATGTGTCTACAATTTAGAGATTATCAATTCAATTCAATTCAATTTAGAACACCTGCATCAATTCAATTCAATTCAATTCATAATGAACCAAATATGTTATTAAGGTGAAATAATTGCATAGTATTAAATGAACGGAACATTATCCATTATATAAAATCAAATTCAAAACAGCTTTCTGCATAATGAACCGAACACTGTATTAAGGTGAAACAATTATAAAGTACTAAATGAACGGAATATTATCCATTATATAAAATCAAATTCAAAACACCTGTGTCTACAATTTAGAGATTATCAATTCAATTCAATTTAGAACACCTGCGTCCATTCAATTCAATTCAATTCAATTTAACAATTACATTCTGTTCAATTAGATTGAAAAAAATCCATTAGCAAAATGTTAGTATTTTTAGTGATGACGATAACGAAAGAGAAGAAGAATAAGAAGAAGAAGAAGAAGAAGAAGAAGAAGAAGAATAAGAAGAAGAAGAAGAAGAAGAAGAAGAAGAAGAAGAAGAAGAAGAAGAAGAAGAAGAAGAAGAAGAAGAAGAAGAAGAAGAAGAAGAAGAAGAGGAGAAGCAGAAGAAGAATCTGCGTACGTGAAGAAGGAGGAGGAGTGATGAGAGAACTTTTGCGTGGTCTAGAAATTTGCGGATGAATCCTCGTTGCAAGTATAGTTTCTAAACCTTCAAAAGTCCTTTCATACAAACGTTTTGGTTGTCACAAGTAACAAACCCCTTTGAAATTGATAACCGAGTATTCAAACCTCGGGTCGTCTTCTCAAAGAATTGCAGGGAAGTATGTTCTTATTATTGGTTATGAAGATTGTAAATTGTGGGTTTTGGAAGTTTGGGCAATGCGCACAGGTATATTTTCGAGCAATAAAAATAAATAAATAACTGTAAAATAAACTCTTGGCAAGGTATGAGAACCGGAAATCCTGTCCTTGTTATCCTTATCAGATATGATGAGAATTGGATTTTAATCCCACTTAGTTAAATCAAGTGGACTAATTAGCTTGATTCTCAAGTCCTAGTCAACTCCTGTGGAGAGACTAGTGTTAGAGCAATCCTAGCTAAAGCAAAATCAGCCAATTTCAACCACTCCTGAGTTTGACAACTCAAATGTTACCAATTACCTAACCAAAGCCAAAAGGGAAGAAAATCTACTTGAATGAAAATAATTTGGATAAACACAGAGCATTAATAAATTGAAGAGAGCAATCATAAGTCTGAAATACCTCAAATAACATTAGTTCAAAGAGTAATTTGTAACATAGAAGAATTCATAAATAAAATTGGGAAAATAATAAAATTAAAGAACCTGGGATTGAGAGCTACTCCTAAAACTAAGAGAAATCCTAAATCCTAATCCTAAGAGAGAGGAGAGAATCTCTCTTTCTAAAAACTACATCTACTCCTAAAATTGTGAATATGAGAGCCTCCTCATGAATGGATGTATTCTCCCAGTTTATAGCCTCTAATCTGTGTTTTCTGGGCCACAAAATGGGTCAAAAACAGTCTAGAATTCGCTGGTTTCGAATTTTGCCACGCTGGATTTCCGTCACTGCGACGCGGCCGCATGGATCACGCGGTCGCATGGATCACGCGGTCGCATCGTTTAGCGTCAGGGAAACTATAGCATATTATATATCAAATCGAAGCCCCGGACGTTAGCTTTCCAACGCAACTCAAACCGTGTCATTTGGACCTCTGTAGCTAAAGTTATAGCCGTTTGAGTGCAGAGAGGTCAGGCTGGACAGCTTAGCAATTTCTCCAACTTCTTGCATTCCTTCACCTTTTGCATGCTTTCTTCCCATCCTCCAAGCCATTCCTGCCTTATGATATCTGAAAACACTTAACACACATATCAAGGTATCTAATGGTAATAAGAGAGGATTAATAATAAGCAAATATAAGATCAAAGAAGCATGTTTTCAATCAAAGCACATAATTAGGAAGGCAAATGTAAAACCATGCAAATAATATGAATAAGTGGGTAAAAAGTTGATGAAATCCACTCAATTGAGCACAAGATAAACCATAAAATAGTGGTTTATCAACCTCCCCACATTTAAACAATAGCATGTCCTCATGCTAAGCTCAAGGAAGCTATAAAGATGAAAGAGGAAGGGTATGAAATGCAACCTATGAATGTAACTACATGCTAAGATGTTTCTACCTACTTGGTTAAAAATAAACAAATCTTTCAAGAACAAATATGAACTGGATTTCACTAATTCAAATCATAAAAATGAAGCACAAATAGACTTGTAAGAAGAAAATAGCTTATGAAAGCGGGGAACAAGGGATTGAGCATCGAACCCTCACTGGTAGTGTATACACTCTAATCACTCAAGTGTTTTAGGTTCGATTCTCTCAATTCTCTACTGACCTTGCTTTCTAAGGCTTGCTCTTCATCTAACAATCAACATAAATTTAATGCACAAATACACATATCAAGAGGTCTTTTAAGGATTGTAATGGGGTTAGGGTCAAGGTAGAATTGCATTTGGCCAAGTGGACTAAAATCTGAATCCTTAATTAACTTTAAACTTTTTCCACCTAACTTAAACAATCCATGTAATCATAATACAACATCTAACCATCCATTAACCATGTTTTTCACATATTCATGCATTCTAATTTCAAGTACAACTCATATGCATTGCTTTCACCACATATTTTGGGGCATTTTGTCCCCTTTTACTTATTTGCTCTTTTTCTCTTCTTTTTCTCTTTTTCTTTTTTTTTTCTTTTTTTTCTCTTTTTTTTATTACATAATTTTTCTTTTTCTTTTATTTTTCTCAATGCATATGATTAAATTATTGGATGCATGAATCATGTCCTAAACATTTTTTTTTCACATTTTCAGAAAATTCTAACATACTCAATTCTCAAACCAATTGTTTCCAAATTCGCTTCCCCACACTTAATTTATGAGCACTCTCACTAGTCTAAGCTAACTAAGGATTCAAATTAAGGACATTATTATTTTCCGCTTAGAGTTAATGATGTGCTAAAGTAAGGAACAAAGGGGTATAATAGGCTCAAATTGGTTCGCAAAGGATAATGAAAGGTAAGGCCATATGGGTATGTAAGCTCAGTGAAACAAAGGCCTCAATCATGTAAGTGCATGCATACATTAAACCATGGAAATATAGAATTAAGCAAGACAAAGATCACAATTTTAGAGAGAAAAACACACACACAAAAATAAAATATTGGTTGATAAAATGCAACCAATTCAAATAGGCTCAAAATCTCACAGGTTTTGTGTGTTCGACCTCTAAACCATGTTCCAATATAATATTTCTTCAAACAAGTGTAACAAAAAATTTTATTCAAATTAGTGAAATGCTCTAAAAGGTTTCTTGAAAAAGAAAATATTACTTTAACCAAGTGGTAAAATATGCAAAAAAAATCAAACAAATATGCAATCAAACATGCAAATGTAACAATGAATAAAGAAAATAAATCATTGGTGTTGAGATAGAGGAGTAACTAACCCATGGAGATCGGTATCGACCTCCCCACACTTAAAGATTGCACCGTCCTCGGTGCATGCTAAGATGTGCAAGTGGATAGGGGTTGTGGTTTCTCAGCTGGGCTCTATTTTTTGTTCCTTTCCTTGCCGGCGGTTTGGGAGTAGCTCTCTCCTTTCCTTCCTTGGTGGCCATCCTGAAGAAGGGAAGAGAAAGTAAATTAAATTCAAATAGATATATAGCAATGAAGAGAATGGAAGAGTGGTGATGGGTGCACATTAGGATGTAATTGACATTAACACATGCTCTTGAGTATATGTGAAAAGCCAGCAATGAAAAATAGCCAGTGCATCGAAAGATAAGTGGATGCAGGGTGTTTACTGGCATGCCGAAAAAGGGCATGAGTAGCATAGACCAAGCATTACTTGTAATAAATTACCATGTTTGTATTGACAATTATATTCAATTAAAATAGTAAAGGGAGTTTATGAAAAGCAAGCATTGAATAATAGAATAACATAGAGAAGTGCATAATGCCATATGAGTTTTTTCATAAACACATAGCATGCATGGTGAAGAAGGTATAGAAAGTATTACAGTGAACATGCAAGCAATCCTTTAAAGAAGATAATAATAATTGTCAAACATATAATGAGGAATAATGACTCAAATAAAATTCTAACACCAATGAAAATAATGCAATGAATGAAAGTATGCAAATAAATGAAATAAAATAGAATGGAAGTGAAAGAAAATAAGAAAGGAAGAAGAAAGAAATAAGAAAAGAGAAGATAAATAAGGATTAGGGAAGAAAAGATAAGAAAATTGGCTGATCTGGATATTCTGTGCGCCGCCTGTGACGCGGACGCGTGAGTGACGCGGTCGCGTGGTGCGTGATAAGGTCAGGTGACGCGGACGCGTGGGGCACGCGTTCGCGTGGTGAGGCTTGGGCTACCAGCACGAGTCCAGCCCAACTCCAGCTCAACTTTCGGCCATACACCCTTTTTACGCCGATTACAGGTCACGCGGCCGCGTGGGTCACGCGGTCGCGTGGGAGGCCATTATTCCCATATGACGCGGTCGCGTGGGGTGATTTGTGCCATTGGCACGCCTCCAGCGCTGCTCCTGCGAAACTCTCTGTTAATATTAATATTGTCTCCCATCTCCTTGCGACGCGGACGCGTTGCTGATGCGGTCGCGTCGCGTGCTCGCTTTTTTTTTTTTTGTAATCTGAAAAATGAAGAATGCAGTGTTAATATGAATGTGATGCAAAACTCCAGGTTCAATATAACAAAATAAAATAAAATTCAAAAACAAATAAAACTAAATAAAAATGAAAAAGGACGATCATACCATGGTGGGTTGTCTCCCACCTAGCACTTTTAGTTATAGTCCTTAAGTTGGACATTTGATGAGCTTCCTGCTATGGTGGCTTGTGCTTGTACTGATCCAGGAATCTCCACCAGTGTTTGTGATTCCAGTAACCTCCGGGGTCCCAAACTAGGCATGTAAAACCCTTGAGCAGCTTCAAAAATATTCTTAGGCTCCCGGGGTGTTGGATGTCAGAACAGATTCCAGGATCCCAAACCTTGCTTTTACACCCATTTTTGTCGGGATCTGTATTTTTCCAGCCGGGTGATAAGTAATTTGAATTCTCACTGCAGCTACCAAACAGCTTCCTAGACCCATTCAGTTGAGCTCTATACCAACCTTTACGTTTAAACTTAAAGCTTCCAACCATGATGAACCTTGCAGGACAATTCTTACCACTAGCCATTTTTCTCTTACTCTTAATGTCACAAAGAGCTCTAAGTTGACCATCCATCTCCAGTAGCCCATATTCAAGTGGGATTAGAAAGCTATGGGATATGAATTTTACCCACTTGAATGTTGTGAAGGATGATGGCAACTTAGGGGGAGGTATTTTTAATGAAATTGCAAGTTCCACTCCCTTGTGCTCTTCTCTGATAATTACCACCTCTTTGCAAACTTCTTCAATTTCAACCTCTTCCTCTTGGTAGCTCTCTTTCAATTCAATCTCCTCTTCATTGCTTTCCAAGGGCATGGGAGGTTGTGCTTCTTCTTCTTGAATCTCCATCTCTTGATCAACCTCTTCCAAGTCTTCAACTATGATATGCTTTGGGGGTTGTACACCCTCCTCAGCATCAATTTCAACCGTCTCGGAAGGAGGCTCTATGGCTGGACTTTCCCATGGAGGTTCTGCATCTCCTAAGTCTTCAACCAACTCTTCTTCTTGAACAATGACAGCTTCTTCTACTTGTTCTAGTATGAATTCATGCTCTGTCTTGTCCACTGGAGCCTCTAGTATCTCCTTCATGCTACGCTCTTCGTTAGACTGTCCACATGGGCCTGTGGCTGATCCTTGTGTATTTAAGCATCTAGAAGCCCATTGAATTAATACTTGCCCCAGTTGTTGAACGGTTGCCTGAAATTTAATTACTGTTTCCCTTAGGCGATCCTCTGCTTCTTGGGTTGCCGGACTTGGACATGCTACAAAAGAAAGTGGTGGTGGTTGGGAGTGATTGGATTGGAATTGGGGTGGTTCTATATATGGTTCATATGGCTCATAAGGTGGTTGGTATGGTGGTTGAGGGTTAGGGTCATATGGAGGTGAATGGTGGAAAGGGGCTTGTGAGTGTGGTAGTTCAAAGTTGTGTTGAGGAAAGGGTTCATAGGCATATGGTGGTGGTTGTTGATAGTCCATTGGAGGTGGTTGTTGCCATGAGGGTTGATCAAATCCTTGTGGCTCCTCCCATCTTTGATTGTTCTAACCTTGATGCCTGTTCTCATTGTAATTTCTTCTTCGTGCAACATAATTGTAACCAGACTCATAGCCAAAGGGGTGAGAGTTCATAGTAAATAGAAATTAAAAATAAAAATAAATTGAAATTAAAAGGTTATTTAAATTTTTAATTTGAAAATTAAATTTTGAAAATTTAAAATTTTGAAATTTTGAAATTTAAATTTTTGAAATTTGAATTTTTGAAATTTGAAATTTGAAAACTTTTAAATTTGAATTTTGAAATTTGATTTTTTTTTTTTGAAATAAGATAAGATAAGATAAAAATTTTAAAAATAAAAATCTGAAAATTTTTTTTTGAAAAAAATTAATTAAAAATATTTTTGAATTTAATGAGGAAAGAGAAAAACAATAAAATGACACCAAATTTCAAATTTTTAGATCAAAACGAAGAAAACAACTAAGAACAGCTTGAAGGTCAAGATGAACGTGAAGAACAACTTGAAGATCAATATGAACACTAAGAACAAATTTTTGAAAATTTTGTAATAACTAAATAAAAACCAATAACCTCTTAATTTATGAAAAAGCAAAAATAAAAACAAAAATAAAAAAAATAAACAAGCAAAAGAAAATATTTACAATAACTAATAATAAGGCACACGTTTGCAATTCCCTGGTAACGGCGCCATTTTGATGAGAGAACTTTTGCGTGGTCTAGAAATTTGCGGATGAATCCTCGTTGCAAGTATAGTTTCTAAACCTTCAAAAGTCCTTTCATACAAACGTTTTGGTTGTCACAAGTAACAAACCCCTTTGAAATTGATAACCGAGTATTCAAACCTCGAGTCGTCTTCTCAAGGAATTGCAGGGAAGTATGTTCTTATTATTGGTTATGAAGATTGTAAATTGGGGGTTTTGGAAGTTTGGGCAATGCGCATAGGTATATTTTCGAGCAATAAAAATAAATAAATAACTGTAAAATAAACTCTTGGCAAGGTATGAGAACCGGAAATCCTGTCCTTGTTATCCTTATCAGATGTGATGAGAATTGGATTTTAATCCCACTTAGTTAAATCAAGTGGACTAATTAGCTTGATTCTCAAGTCCTAGTCAACTCCTGTGGAGAGACTAGTGTTAGAGCAATCCTAGCTAAAGCAAAATCAGCCAATTTCAACCACTCCTGAGTTTGACAACTCAAATGTTACCAATTACCTAACCAAAGCCAAAAGAGAAGAAAGTCTACTTGAATGAAAATAATTTGGATAAACACAGAGCATTAATAAATTAAAGAGAGCATTCATAAGTCTGAAATACCTCAAATAACATTAATTCAAAGAGTAATCTGTAACATAGAAGAATTCATAAATAAAATTGGGAAAATAATAAAATTAAAGAACCTGGGATTGAGAGCTACTCCTAAAACTAAGAGAAATCCTAAATCCTAATCCTAAGAGAGAGGAGAGAACCTCTCTTTCTAAAAACTACATCTACTCCTAAAATTGTGAATATGAGAGCCTCCTCATGAATGGATGTATTCCCCCACTTTATAGCCTCTAATCTGTGTTTTCTGGGCCGCAAACTGGGTCAAAAACAGTCCAGAATTCGCTGGTTTCGAATTTTGCCACGCTGGATTTCCGTCACTGCGATGTGGCCACATGGATCACGCGGTCGCGTAGCCTAGCGTCAGGGGAACTATGGCATATTATATATCAAATTGAAGCCCCAGATGTTATCTTTCCAACGCAACTGAAACCACGTCGTTTAGACCTCTGTAGCTAAAGTTATAGCCCTTTGAGTGCAGAGAGGTCAGGCTGGACAGCTTAGCAATTTCTCCAACTTCTTGCATTCCTTCCACTTTTGCATGCTTTCTTCCCATCCTCCAAGCCATTCCTGCCTTATAATATCTAAAAACACTTAACACACATATCAAGGCATCTAATGGTAATAAGAGAGGATTAATAATAAGCAAATATAAGATCAAAGAAGCATGTTTTCAATCAAAGCATATAATTAGGAAGGCAAATGTAAAACCATGCAAATAATATGAATAAGTGGGTAAAGAGTTGATGAAATCCACTCAATTGAGCACAAGATAAACCATAAAATAGTGGTTTATCAAGGAGGAAGAGGAGGAGGAGGAGGAGGTATGACCAAACATCAGATTCTTCATCTTCGGTTTTCAAGATCTCTTCATCTTCTTGATCAGATTGCATCAGTTCATCTTTCAAGGAGTCAATGTACTTTAGAAGTACTTCAACTCGGCTCTGAGACTTTCTCAAAGAATTTTCATTTTTAATGGCCAATTTCCTTGCTTGCTTGCTCGAGTTGATAATATGTTTGGTCAAATTCACAAATTCTTGTAAAACATCTTTCACAATGCTGTTGACCAAGTACTTGTTAGAGGAGGATGTACCGGCAGCCGAAGGTGGATGGATGCTTCATCGTTTTCTTCTTCCATGACAGTGTCTCTTGTAGCCTTAGTCCCTTTTCCCTTAGTTTGTTTTACTGTACCACCGCCTTTCAGATAAGAAGTTCTATTCTCTTGTTTCTCATTAGTTAAATCAACACCAAAATATTTGAAAAAGTAGGTTAAAAATATGCCATATGTTAAGAAAATATTTTTATTACTATAAATGCAATCATACATGTGACACATAATCAAGTATGCAAAAGAGATTTCATCTTTGTTGAGAATGACAAAGAGAACTAAAGTGTCACAGAGAGTAACCTTTTGATAGGAACCACTTTATTGATCTGAGGCAAGAGAATGTGGGTGATGATTCGGTGCAGCAAGGCTCTAACAGGACCTAAAGACCGGTGGTTTGGAGTTACACCTTCCATAAGAAAATTATTTACACATATATTGTCCAAAACATCTTTATGTGAAATGTCCATATCATTATCCCATTTTCCAAAGGTGTAAGCATTTACAACTATGTCATAGTAATCTAGGGCTTCACCTAATGGAGTATTTCTTCAAATGAATTTCATGGCCCTTAACATATGAATGAACAGTTTCTTCATGATAGTATATGTTTGCATAGAACTCTCGAACCAACTTAGGGTAAATTGGTTTTCGAATTTTGAAAAGATTTTTCCAGTCCAAGTAAACAATATTTTCAACAAAGTTCAAATATTTTTTAGCCAAAGAATCTAAATCAACCAGATATGTTGAACATAAGAGGCATTTTTAGATACCACAGCCCTGTGAAATTCAAAATTCATGCTTGAGGAGAAGCGAAAAGGGTCAAACTGAGAATGAGAAAGGTTACCAAAATGAGACTTGAAACCGATGGGATTAGAGTCGTAAGATTTTTTTACAGACTGAAGAAAAGGTCGATGGATTAGAGTCGTAAATTGAATTGAGGTAGCTTTGGGTATAGAACGTCCTTGTGGACGAGATGAGGAACGAGGAGGAGGAGACATATGTGGTTCTTCCTCGGTTATAGGCTTCTTACAGTTTGCCGCATTTACCCTAGAAGTGCCAGTGTCTGGAGGCGCTGTTGAAGGACGGCGAGAGGTGGTTTTCGTTCGAGTCATTGTCTCGGGAATGGATGAGGAGTGTGAAGAGGAATGTGAGTGAATGTTTATATGGGTGTGAGCTTGACTATTTGGAGGAGGATTTCAAGGAGGATGGTTTGCCAAAGAACCTCTGTAGGTAGTAGGGATGGCAACGGGCACCCACGAGGGCGGGGACATGCCCCCCACCCTCCCCCTCCCCCCCGCCTCCATATCCAGTCCCTGTCCCCGCCCCGTCTCCGCCACGGGTAATGGGGACTCCGTATCCGCCGGGGATCGGGGACTCCACGGATATCTACGAATTTTTAAAAAATTAAACAAATTTGAAAAAAATGGGAAAAAATTGAAAAAATCATATCAATCATCATGTTCTTTGTCTCTAAAGCATTAACAACAACAAAGACATTAACAACATGTTTCTTTTTTTCAAAGACATTAACAACATTAACAACAACAAAGACATTAACATGTTCATAGTCTCCAAAGACATTAACAACAACAAACAATATCAAACATATCCATAAAACAACCAAAGTATCAAACATATCCAAAAACTACAAAGAATAATTCATCACATTGTAGAATCCTCAAGCCTTTTTCATGATGTAATGGTAGTGATGGTAGATTCTGATTTGTTTGAATCCTACATCAAAAAGAAGAATACAATTAAGAGTTAAAATCGTAAACTTTTCTCAAAATATAAATCATGAATCAGAATCTCATTAACCTAACTTCAGATTAACTCAAAATTGACTCAGAAATATAAATCAAAATCAGAAATCAAAATCACATCAACCTAACTCAGAAATATAAATTAAAAATCAGAAATTCAGAATCGGAATCAGATTAACCAAACTTCATATTAACTCAATATTAACTCAGAAATATAAATCAGAATCAGAAATCAAAATCATATCAACTTAACTCAAAAATATAAATTAAAAACCAGAAATTCAGAATCGAAATCAGATTAACCTAATTAGAAATTCGTTAACCTAATCAGAAATTCAAAACTCAGAAATTCGAAAATTCATTAACCTAATTAGAAATTCAGAATTTCAAAACTCAGAAATTCATTAACCTAATCAGAAACTCAGAAATTCAAAACTCAAAAATTCATTAACCTAATCAGAAATTCAGAAATTCATTAACCTAATCAGAAATTAAGAAATCCAATTAACCTAATCAGAAACCACAGGCTGACTTACCCGACGGAGAAAAGGAGAAGACCAGCGATGATGACCAGCGACGAGTCTGCCACGACAAGGAGAAGAAGACGACGTTGCCGTGAGCCCGCGACGGTGAGCTCGACACCTGTAGTGAGCGACCGAGCCACTCAGGGGGTCTGGGGTGGGAAGCAGCGCTGAGGACCCAGAGGGTGGGAAGTCTGTCGGCAGAGACTTGAACTGCGGGGTCTGGGGATTTGAACTTTGAGGAGGAATGGACAAGAGAGGAGACTTGACTGTGGCGCTGAGGGACCCATAGGGTGGAAGGTAGCGGTCGGCGGGAAAGAGACAGGAGGGGGCAACGGGCTGAGCACTTGAGGAGGAGTGGAGAGGCAGAGGAGAGGAACTCTCACTCTCTGAAGCAGGGATAGGGATTAGGGAAGGATGTGTGATTTGTGAATGTGGTATGCGGCGGCTAGGGTTAGGTTATATATATATAACAGGGAGATTTTTGTCTTTTTACACAAACGGGGATTTAACGGATCCCCACGGGGCGGGGACCTCTACCCCCGCCCCCGTCCCGTTTATTATACGGGCCCCGTCCCCCGTCCCCGCGGGTGAAAATTTGCCCTCAAATCTGCTCCCCGGCGGGTAAATCTCCGCGGGTACCCGGCCCGCTGGGGATTTTTGCCATGCCTAGTAGGTAGCCACCTTATTTCTCATTATAATGAACACTAATGAAAACAGTTTTTTTTTTTTTTTTATATGAAAATGATGAAGGTTAGACGAGGAAGATGAGAGGTTTCTAGTAACTGCAATGAATGCTTATACACATAATAATCTTTCAAAGTATTTTGAAAAGGTATTTCAAAAAAAATTTTATAAATATTTGCAAGTAGGCATGTGAAAGACAAGTCAAAAATATCTTTGAGAATCTGAACATGATTTGACCTAGTAAAAAACATAAAAGCAAATATTTTAGATTTATGATAAAAAAAAATATGATGAGCTCCACTTTATAGAATAAAACTTTCTTTTGAATCCAGTGGTGATTTTTATAGAAACACAAGGGACCACCAAAAAAGAGTTCAGCTTGACCCATATTGATAAAAAAAAAAGGGCACATTCAACGTTGATCAAGAAAACCTAGAGAGGTTCATCATTTGTTCAGTTATGTCTCTTTTTTACTTGAAAGACAAAAATACAGAATTAAATTTTTGACCTAAATTTATAATTTTTAGTCATCATCAAATTATTATTTTTGTTTTCTCAAATTTAACTATTACTGTTTATTATAGTTATGTTTAGCAATATATAATAAATTAACTTTTAATAAGATAAACTACATCTCCGAAAATAATATTCAATGAAATAACAATTCTATCATGAAAGAGGTTTTTGTGTGAGAGAAAATGAAGAAAAATGTATAAAATTTTACTATCTTATTTTATAATTTTTTTAAAAATATATTTTCTTTTTTTTATAAAAATTACAATTTACAATAGTTAAGTTCAGTAATATAAAATAAAATTTACTTTTAGAAGGATAAACTACACTTGTAAAAACAGTATTTTTTTAATAACTAAAGATAAAAAAAACAAACAATAAAAAAAAAGAAAAAAAACATGCCAAATCACATGAGAGAGTTATAATCTATAAGAATTAGATGAAAAAACTCATCCGAAAATTACAGGTACTTTACATAATGTTTCTTACTCAATAAAAATTTTTTAGTGATGCAGTCAACTGTTCCATTGACTGATCTCTGGATAAAAAATTAGCTCTTTAATTTCATGTTAAAATATCTTCTATCATAAAAAAGTGTTTGTGTAAAAAAAAAAAAGAGTACATAATTTATTTTAAAAATAATAAAAATAAAATAATATATTTTTTATATGAATATCTAACTATGTAAGAAATTTGTTTTTATCTAATCACCAAAAAAAAAATTGTTTTTATCTCTTCATCAATTTTATTCTTCGTCATAACATACACCTAAATAAAATTGTTCTTAAAATTTGAAAGGACTATATGAGAGATGGACGTGGCTCCTCGAAAGTAAAGCAAGTGACCAGTTAACAAGAAATCGAACGGATGTATATTATTTGAACACTTATTAAATTAAATTTGACATTAATTACAAAAATACATATTTTAGAATTTAGATAGCCTAAATAAAAAAGTTGATAAAATAATAAAGTAAAAAATTATTTACAATTGAATTTGTAGCTATTATAAAATGTATATTCCACCATATTAATTTAATAATAATTAATTCTTCACTTCATTGCTTTAGAAATTTTATCACTTTAGAAGATTTTGATTTATTACTTCGATATCTTTCAAAAATTAGAATATAAATAACTACAAGAAATAATTATCGCATAATAAGCTTAATTATATTTATATGAGTAATAATATACGTTCAAATCTTTTTATAAACCAAAGTTTAACAATAAAACTTAGAATAATGCTAATTATAATTAATTTTTATTATATTAGATGATTAATTTAGTTAAAATTAATTAATAAAAAGAGTTAAATGTATAACTTTTTTTATTTGTATTTAACGCAAGAAATATTTTTTCTTACAATTTTAATTTGGATATAGAATATTATATTTCAATTAAATTCTAGAAAATTAATTGATCGCATTATATCTTTTCTCATGCAACTATAAAACGTAAGAAATATTGGCATAATATTCCCTGAAACTGTAGTGTGTATTTAGCCTTTATCTGGTAAAGTGTTTATCTTTTTCAAAGTAGTTTATTAAAAATGGCTTGTGAACGATAATTTTTTAAAAATTATAACAATGTTTGGCACCAAAAATGACTTAAACACAAACACTAACAATTATATTTGGTAAAATAAATTTAAAAATTTTAAGACATCATAATAGACATCAATATAAAAATAAATTTAAAAATTTATTAATATTTAAAATTATATTATATTTTTTAATTTTAATATAAACATAAACCAATTTTAAAAACTCTTCCTTAGTTATTTTTAAAATTATTCCTAATTTTTAAAAGCTACAAACACGAGTATATAATTTTTTATTTATAAAATATAAAATAAAGTAACACCTTTTCAAATTTTTTTTAATCAAAAACTGGGTATTAAATAAATTATTATTCTATATGTTAAAAATATGTAAAAAAGACTTATTATGTAATGGTTGAGTTTAAAGAAATAATAACAAATTTAGTGATGATAATTAAATATTATTATTATTAGGTTAAAAGTCCAATGATGTGTTATTAACTTTGCTTATTGTGCAATAATTTACAGAAACTAAACATGCCTAATAACAAGCAAACAAGATGGTCCAGTCTCATGATCAAAGAAATGGGCTCATTCACTCATTCATAATCCATGAAAATGGTTGCTATCAAAAGAAGGAAGCCTCAGTGAACCACAACTAATTTTCTTTCTTTTCTTTTTTCTTAGACACGTGAAGAAGTCACCAAGAAAAGTAAAAAAAATGAAGTCTGATTAGGGTTCAAATTGAAAAAAAAAAAAAAAAGAATGATCAAATTTAAGCAAGTTAAAAATTAAGATTCAGAAGCTAAGATGAAATCAAGAGGTAAATCAGAAAATTTTTTTCATCTTGCTACTTTATTGGTAACTTATTGAAAATGCTCTCCTCCTACAAGCACCGAACTGAGAATTTGAAGAAAGCAAAGCTTTGAAGCTTTGTTACAAATTAAGAGTCAAAAATGAAACTTGGAGCCAAAACATTGATGAACAACTCAGATCTTTGAAAAATATTGAAAATGAATGAAAGAGAAACAACAAGGTTTGTTTGCATGATTAGTTTTAATCATGGCTGCTATCTTTTGCGTTGATGCTGTTGTTGCTGATGTATTTAGGGAAGAAGAAGCCAAAGATGTTCAAACTAAGTTTCAAAATTATATCAAAACTCTTTTGTATGTTTTTTTTTTTGTACACATGATCTTGAGGGGATTCTTTTGCTAAGTTGGATGAACACTTAGTGGTTGCAAGACTAAGGAGCAAACCTAGCCAAATCTAACTTGGGTAGAAGTTGGGTTTGTCCCCGAAAGGATTGAGTTGAATCTTAGAAAAATTAGTGTTTATAATTGTTACAACCTGGCCCAAACCCTCCACGGGTCAGCCCGACCCGAGCGCCACCCGACCCGAACGGTTAAGAGTGAGGTGCCCCGAAACCGACCCGGACACGCGTCCCAGATAGCTCACTAACAGCTGTGGGAGAACGTCTCAGAAAAGGTGGGCCTGTCCTTGTAGGGCCCACCTTTGACACAGTATATAAGGGGAAGGTTTTGCCCTTCCCCCAAGGTACGCCACACATCACTCTCCCCCTTTTCGCCTGCACATTACTGACTAGAGCGTCGGAGTGTCTTTGCAGGTGACACCCCCCCTCTCTACAAGAAGTGCTCGGGACCCCGCCTGCACCAGACCGGCAGTTCACGACGAGGCGAGACCCATCATCACCAATCAGCATAGCAACCCGATCCATCCGGTACCCGACCTACCGAACATTGGCGCCGTCTGTGGAGATCGTCCATGGACTTCGTACTGGTCCAAGGTGAGACAGCCCGCGAGGCCGAGCCCGTAGGGGACCCCGCCGCGATTGCTCCCCCGCAGTGCACGGGATCCCCTCTGAGACACACAATACAACCTCACGAGAGACGCCCCTTCGGGGGAACTGGCGACAATCACGCCAGAATAATGCAAGAGCTACGCCACAGAATGCAAGACTTGGAACGTCGGCTGGCGAAAAGAGAACACGATCAGCACACCCCAGAACAAAGCCACTCCCGCTCCCACTCGAGGAGCCACTCCAGACGCACGCCCAGCCCCCAAGCTGAGTCCGAGAGCGCTGGGGAAAGGGGACGCGCGAGAAGACGCCATGGCCCCGTCATTTATGCCAGGCATGAGAGGCGGCGTACTACAGATCGCGGGACCGAAGACGCCCGTGGGGAGAACGACAAAGGGAGAGCGACGAGAACGCGAGGACCCGTGATAATGGGGGCGACCCCATTTCATCGTTCCATACTCGAAGTCCGGCTGCCAAAACATTTTGACAAGCCCACGGACATGAGATACGACAGAACGCAAGATCCTCTGGAGCACCTCACGGCCTTCGAGGCCAGGATGAACCTGGAGGGAGTCGGGGACGAGGTAAGATGCCGTGCTTTCCCGGTTACCCTAGCAGGACCTGCAATACGGTGGTTCAATAACCTCCCACAGGGCTCGGTGACCGGCTTCGCCGACATCAGCCATGCCTTCTTAGCTCAATTCACAACCAGAATTGCAAAGGTGAAGCACCCAATCAACCTGCTTGGGGTGACCCAACGACCCGACGAGTCGACCAGGAAATACCTAGACAGATTCAACGACGAGTGCCTGGAAATCGACAAGCTGACAGACTCAGTGGCAAGCCTGTGTTTGACAAACGGACTCCTGAACGAGGACTTCAGAAAGCACCTCACTATGAAGCCAATATGGACAATGCAGGAGATCCAATGTGTGGCTAAGGAGTACATTAATGATGAAGAAGTCAGCCGGGTCGTGGCTGCCAATAAACGGCAATCCTCTACTCCCAAATCCGGCACTACGAGGGCGGAGAAAGACGAAAGGAACAAGCCAGGGACGGCGGTCCGAGCAAAACACCAAGGCCGTTTCCCCGAGTCGGGAAGTTCACCAACTACACCCCCTGGTGGCACCGATCGTGGAAGTTTACCAACAGATAGCCGAGAATGGAATACTGTCGAAACCCCGGCCTCTGAAAGACCGAACAGGAGGAAACAAGAGCCTTTATTGCGAATATCACAAGGGGTACGGACACAAGACCCAAGACTGCTTCGACCTGAAGGATGCGCTAGAGCAAGCAATCAGGGATGGGAAGCTCGCCGAATTCTCCCACCTCATTAGAGAGCCAAGGAGACGGAATCGTGACCACGAAGGCGAAGACAAGCCCCGGGCGATAAGGCGACGCCAAGAACCGGATGGAGACGACCACGGCCTCACGGTGGTGAACGTGGTAACTGCCAAGAATTCAGCCCCGAAGTCGAAAGCGGCACAGAAGAAAGACGCCAAGGTCATGGCCGTCTCCTCCTCATCTGCGAGAAATTCCCGAAGGCTCCCATCCATCTCCTTTGGTCCCGAAGACCATTGGTTTGACGAGATATTGGAAAGTCCCCCTATGGTCATTACGGCCAGAGTCGGAACTGGCCTCGTCAAACAGATCCTCGTGGATACGGGGGAAGACTCGAACATCATGTTTCGCAACGTATTTGACGCCCTGGGGCTGCGTGACACCGACCTAGCGACCCACCAGCACGGTGTGGTAGGGTTAGGCGACCACTTCATCAAGCCGGACGAGATCATTTCCCTCCCGACCTCAGTGGGACAAGGACAGGGACGGAGGACAGTAATGGCAGAATTTGTGGTCTTGCGAGATTCCACAGCTTACAACATCATTCTGTGGAGAAAAACCATTAATGAACTTGGCGCGGTGATCAGCACAAAACTACTTGTAATGAAGTTTGTTACTGATGACGGATCTATCGGATCCATCAAAGGAGACCTGGAAACGGCAGTCGCCTACGACCACGCCAGCCTCTCCCTGAGAAAAAAGTCTAAAGAAGCATCAGGGGTTTTTCTAGCCGACCTGGACGCCAGAATAGATGACAAACCCAGATCCGAGCCAGAAAGGGACCTGGAAAAATTTAAGGTTGGGGACACGGAGGAGAAGTTCACGTTCATAAACAGAAATCTCCCCCATAGATTGAAGGGACCTTTGATGGAGATGATCAGAGCCAATGCCGACCTGTTCGTTTGGACACCGGCCGACATGCTTGGAATAGATCCCCAACTCATGTCTCATTGTCTGGCCGTCAAGCCGGGAGCTCAATTAGTGGCCCAAAGGAGGAGGAAGATGTCGCAGGAAAGGGCGGAGGAGGTGGCCAGGCAGACGGCCAACCTCCTCGAAGCGGGGTTCATCCGAGAGCTGGACTACTCGACATGGCTATCGAATGTGGTCTTGGTGAAAAAGCACAATGGGAGGTGGAGAATGTGTGTGGACTACTCCGACCTCAACAAGGCATGCCCCAAGGACTGCTATCCCCTCCCCAACATCGACACACTCATCGACGCGGCGGCGGGTACCGGTATCTGAGCTTCATGGACGCTTACTCTGGGTACAATCAAATACCGATGTACCAGCCCGACGAAGACAAAACGGCGTTCATAACGCCTGGAGGGATCTATTGCTACAAGGTGATGCCATTTGGCTTGAAAAACGCTGGCGCCACATACCAGAGGCTGATGAACAAGAAATTCAGCGAACTCATAGGCAAGACAGTAGAAGTCTACGTGGATGACATCCTTGCGAAAACCACACGACCCGACGATCTCCTAAGCGACCTGGGGGGCGTGTTCGCGTCCCTCCGACAAAACGGCATGAGGCTCAACCCGCTCAAATGCGCCTTTGCCATGGAAGCCGGGAAGTTCCTAGGGTTCATGATAACCCAAAGAGGGGTAGAAGCCAACCCTGAGAAATGCCAAGCAATTCTCCACATGAAGAGCCCGGGTTGTATTAAAGACGTATAGCGATTGGCAGGAAGGCTGACGGCGTTATCCCGTTTTCTCGGCGCATCGGCAGCAAAAGCCCTGCCCTTTTTCAACCTGATGAAAAAAAGGATAGCGTTCGAATGGACTCCTGCATGTGAGAAAGCGTTCAACCACTTCAAAGAGATCCTAGCGTTACCTCCAGTGCTCGGGAAGCCAATGGCCGGAGAACCACTCTACCTCTACCTGGCCGTAACAGAGGAAGCGCTTGCAGCAGTGTTGATATGAGAGGAAGGGAAAGCTCAGCAACCAATCTACTTTGTAAGCAGGGCGTTACAAGGAGCAGAGCTGAGGTATAGCAAATTGGAGAAACTGGCGCTGGCACTCCTAACCTCCTCCCGAAGGCTGAGGCAGTACTTCCAGAGCCACCGTATTGTCGTGAGAACGGACCAAGCAATCCGTCAAGTACTCCAAAAACCTGATTTGGCGGGAAGGATGATGACATGGGCCATCGAGCTCTCCCAATACAATTTGCAGTACGAGCCCCGGCATGCAATCAAGGCGCAGGCAATGGCAGATTTCCTAGTGGAGGTAACAGGCGATCCCCCCGAGAAAACGGGCACACGGTGGAGGCTCCATGTAGACGGGGCCTCCAACTAGACGTCCGGGGGCGCTGGGGTCATCTTAGAGAGCCCAGCCGGAGTCGTGTACGAGCAATCGACCAAATTTGAATTCCCCATATCGAACAACCAAGCAGAATATGAAGTCCTCTTGGGAGGACTGACCCTAGCTAGGGAAGTCGGGGCGACAAGGCTGGAAGTGTGCAGCGACTCACAGGTCGTCACCTCGCAAGTGAACGGAAGCTATCAAGCAAGAGACCCGTTGCTGCAAAGGTATTTGGAAAAGGTTAGAGAATTGACCAGGCAATTCCAGGAAGTCACGATCCAACACGTTCCAAGGGAAAGGAACACACGGGCGGACCTCCTGTCTAAACTAGCAAGTACAAAGCCAGGAGCGGGCAACCAGTCTCTCATCCAAGGCATGGTAAAGGAGCCAACGGTCGCCCTCCACTTGGCGAAAGCAAGCCCCTCCTGGTTGGACCCCATCATAAACTTCCTGGAACATGGCACACTACCTGATGATGAGAAAGCGACCAAAGTGTTGAGAAGAGAGACAGCCAAATATGCAATCATACAGGGACAATTGTTCAGAAAGGGACTCAGCCAACCCCTACTGAAGTGCTTGCACCCCGACTAGACGGACTACGTACTTAGAGAAGTCCACGAGGGATGCTGCGGTCACCACATCGGTGGCAAAGCCCTAGCAAGGAAGCTCATCCGAGCTGGGTATTACTGGCCATCAATGATGAAAGACTCCAGGGAATTTGTCAGAAAATGCATAAAGTGCCAAGAAAACGCCAACTTCCACAAAGCGCCGGCTTCCGAGCTGAGCCTGCTGACGTCTACCCGACCTTTCGCTCAATGGGGAGTCGACCTCTTGGGGCCCTTCCCGGTCGGCCCAGGACAAGTTAAGTACCTCATAGTTGGCATCGACTACTACACCAATTGGAAAGAGGTTGAACCGCTAGCCAGCATATCCTCATCCAATTGCAGGAAGTTCATGTGGAGGCAGGTGATAACCCGTTTCGGCATACCAGAGGTCGTCATTTCGGATAATGGGACTCAATTCACCGACAAGAAGTTCACGGAGTTCCTCGCCGACTTGGGGATAAAGCAAAAGTTTTCCTCAGTTGAACATCCCCAGACGAATGGACAAGTGGAATCCGCAAACAAAGTCATCCTACTAGGCCTCAAGAAGCGCTTAGACAACAAGAAAGGCGCATGGGCCGACGAGCTCGCTTCGGTCCTCTGGTCCTATCGGACAACCGAACAAAGCTCCACATGAGAAATCCCCTTTCGCCTAACATACGGGGTCGACGCGGTGATACCTGTGGAGATTGGCGAACCGAGCCCGCGGCTACTTCTTGCAGGAGTAGAAGAAGCAGTGGAAAAGAACCTGGTGGACGAGACCAGAGAGATGGCCTACTTGTCAGAAACAGCACTGAAACAAAGAATAGCTCTACGGTACAACACTAAAGTCCTCAGGAGAGAATTTGAGGAAAGAGACCTCGTCCTGCGACGCAACGACGTCGGTTTACCAACCCCAGGAGAAGGAAAGCTGGCGGCAAACTGGGAAGGCCCCTACAGAATCAAAGAAGTGCTCGACAAAGGTGCCTACAAGCTGGAGAGACTCGACGGCAAAGAAATCCCGAGAACATGGAATGCAGGTAACCTAAGGAGATTCTATTCGTAGCTTGGGCACACCGGCCAAGTGGCCTGACGAGCCAATAGATGCTTACTCCATTCACGTGTCAATTACTAGCGATTTATCTTTATCAAATACCTGCCATGTTCACAAATTTGTCTGGCTAACGACTAATTTTTACTTGTCTAAATTCTTTTATCTACTATTCTCCAATACGTATTCCACACAATCGCGCTCTGCAACGGCAACCCGGGACTGATCACCCCGGGAGCCAGTCGAACCATAACCATGACTAACGGCCGTGATAACACGACCAAGACAGTTCCAGCCGTTACCAACATAAACGACAAAACGGATACAAGCAATAAGTCCACACCAGAAAAATGGTAACAAAACATAGGTGCTACTAAACAAACAGAATAAAAGCGATAATAAAAGGTCGATCAGACGACCACTAAAAAGCAACAAAGGTCTCAACAGTTATAAGAAGTATCTTACAAAGCCACACAATAACACAAAGTTACAAGAGCTCATTTTCGAGGCATATCAACAATCTTGCCATCCTGGATTGTTTTGAAGACTCCAATAGCCGAAGTATCGAATTCTGGGACCACGATCTTCATCTGGGCCTTCAGAGCCTCCTCGGTCATAAAGATCGCATTCTTTCTCTGCTCCCTGACTGCCCTGTATTTCCTCTTCAATTCCTCCGCCTTGGCTCGCGCAGCCTCAGCCGACGAGACGGCCGCGTCACGTTCCTTCTCCGCAGCGACCACTCGACCCTGCGTGGCGTTGAGCTGGCTCTCTAGAGTCATCTCCCGCTCGATTAAACGGGAGACGGTGGCGTCGGAGGCATTCATTTTTTTCTCAAAAGACGCAGCCTTCTCCTCGGCATCCTTGCGCCCCCTCTCCGCCGCGGCCAATTGCTCCTGAAGCTTTTCAACCTGGACCTTGAATTCGTTGTTGGCCTGGGTGGCAGTATCGAGCTTCCTTCGCAACGCCTGCATGCCCAACAACTCGAACTCGGCCTTCCGGGCTATCACCTCCCCACGAAGAAGGGTATGATACATCCACCTCGCCTGCCCTGCGAGCTCGGTCCCAAGGAAATGATCCTCCGTGCCGGGAATCAGTTGATTATCAATAAAGGCCCCGGCATCGAAGTTCCTCTCCATTACGGTGAGAGCTCCCTCCGGGCTGGAAGATGCCCTTCGTCTTTTGGGAGTGGGGACAATCTTCATGTCATCATGCTCCCGCTGAGTAGGGGGCGACTGCTCAATACCGACCGTCTCATCGGGAGTGGGAGAAGCATGCCTCCCGGCGAAATTCTTATCGGACGTCTCGACGTCCCGGGAGAAAGGTACAGCTTGATTCTCCTTCTCCCCGGAAGGACCTTCCGGCTTCCCGGCATCCTTCTCGTCAGCCTTCTCTTCATCGCTATCCTCCAAGAAGGTCTTGACCAAATTCTCGAGTCCGGTCACCGAAGCAGACATCTCCACTACAACAGAGAAACAAACACGTTAGTCATGAAGTTGGGAAGAACAAATTAAAAAGCAAAAAACGCAAAAGCACAAAACAGAACAGCTCACAAATATAACTCATGGCGGACTTCCGTTCACCCATAAGGAGGTGGGGGTTCACGGGATTCTTTCCAAAAAGAACAAACAGCACATCGACAATCCTCTTATTCACAGGGGACATTCCCTTGTAGGTCACCTTAAGGAAAGAATTAGACCCCGCCCCGAAGCTCCAATAAGTCGGGATGAGGCGTTCCCCCTCTAACGATAACCAAAAGGGATGATGACCTTCAACGGGACGAACTTTGAAAAATTTGTCCTTGAACCCATGATAAGAGTCCTCGAACAGGCCAAATATCCTCCGGCCTTGGGCAGACCGGAAGGACAGGAACCCTTTTCTCGCCTTCCCTTGTTTGGAGGGGTTGGTAAGGTTGAAGAAGAAGAGGAAGACATCCACTGACACCGGCAGCTCGAGATATTCACAAACCATCTCGAAACAGCGGATAGAAGCCCAGCTGTTCGGATGGAGTTACGACGGCGACACGGATATCCGATTAAGAAGCGACATCTGAAAATCGGAAAATGGCAGGCGAACGCCAACCTGGGTGAACATGGCTTTGTAAAACCAAATCCAGTTGGTGACCCGGGGAGAACGGAAATTAATCTCATACAATCGCTCGTTGGGGACAGGAACGAAGGTCTCGTAGTTGGCCTCCTCATCTGTCCCCCTGCAGAGATACCCGGTTTGCCGGAACTCCGTCAACTCCTCCAGATCCATCTGGTTTGGCGAGTCCTTCACATCTGAGGTCACCCAGGCGTAGGGGTCATAGTTCGCGGCGGAAACAGAAGCCCGGGAGACGACGCGAGGCATACCTACAATGGGGGTACCACTCCATCAGTCTATGAGGTCGGGAGTCCGAAAAAAATCCAGAAACTATGTCCATCCTATTCAACAGTTAAGCTCAAGCATGGCCAAAGCTACAACTATCACGAAAACCACCTAAAAACCTACCCTGGAATGGTACCCCTCCCCTAACACATCTACTTAGCACTAAAAGGTCATCTAACAACAAAAACCAAACAAGACAGCAAGAACACAAAACAAATACAAACAACGAGCATACAACAATGAAGTAGGAAAAAGGGAGGACCAAGGATTACCTGAATTTGTTGCGAAAACTGAGAAGGATGAAGGGAAGATGCACGAGGATACTGCAACAACGCTCTGAAATTTTTGAAAGAAGAAGAGGGAGATAGTAGGGAGATGGAAGAAACAGGAGTGTAAAAGGAAAAAAGTTGAGGCAAACTATTTAAAACTGCCACTCAGGAAGCGCGAAAGATTTGGGGGCAAAATAGTATTTGCGCATGGGGTTTTGCGACCCATTATGAGCATTTAATGCTCAGCGCGAAGAACGAAGCGACGAACGGTTGCCTCAGCAACCAAGAGACACGCGCGCAGGGGGCATGTCCCTTCCACGGGCGGCCGACCTAACGACGATACGTGGAACGTGAAATAACACGCCACGAATAGCTCCCGCGACTATCACTGGCGCGTGGGGGCAATGTTATGACCTGGCCCAAACCCTCCACGGATCAGCCCGACCCGAGCGCCACCCGACCCGAACGGTCAAGGGTGAGGCGCCCCGAAACCGACCCGGACACGCGTCCCAGACAGCTCACTAACAGCTGTGGGAGAACGTCTCGGAAAAGGTGGGCTTGTCCTTGTAGGGCCCACCTCTGACACAGTATATAAGGGGAAGGTTTTGCCCTTCCCCCAAGGTACGTCACACATCACTCTCCCCCTTTTCGCCTGCACATTACTGACTAGAGCGTCGGAGTATCTTTGCAGGTGACACCCCCTCCCCCCTCTCTACAAGAAGTGCTCGGGACCTCGCCTGCACCAGACCGGCAGTTCACGACGAGGCGAGACCCATCATCACCAATCAGCATAGCAATCCGATCCATCCGGTACCCGACCTACCGAACAATAATCTTTGTAAAACATAGTGAAAATTTTTTCATTGTTGTGGGGAGACTAGATGCAGGTCACATTGCACATGGTGGCTGAATAAGGATACATAACTGTGATTTTCTCTTCTCTACTCTTTTTGTGTTTTATTTCGTTAAGAGACAAAATAAAAAAATCTCCTACATTGTATATTTCTCAAAAGTCACAGCTATCCAAAAATAAAGAGTTGCTCTGTTCCTAAACACATTGTAAAGAGAAAACAAAGTTTCTATTATAATGAAAAACAAAAAGCCAAAGGAAATTAAAAAAAAAAACCATAGATTCAACCATCTTTCTCCTAGGGCATTCACAAACCTTTAGTAATAATACATAAAAGATGATAATTTATCTTCTAATATCAAAAGGATCCGGGAACATTACAAAAATTCTTTCAATTAAATTAATTTAGTCATATAACAAAGAGAACAAATTTGTCACTGCCGAATCTTCACTTGTTTTGTCTAATTTGTTTTCCTCTTGCATATGCTAACAAAGTCTAAAAAGACTAATGAACCTTTTTTTTCTACAAATATGAAGCAAACACATCCAAAAACAAGGCAGCATGGAGCAGACAGATACACAAATATAATAAATAAATATAAATAAATAAATAAAAACTGGAAGACAAGGCAGGATCAACAACAACCACCCTCAGCTTGAGAATCATTGCCACCAGAAGTTTTAAGGTTGACATCGACCATATCATCTTGTTTCGAGGAAGATAATGTTTCCATTCCGGGTAACGCAGCAGCAATTTTACGAAAGAGAGCCTAAATATATTACATAGGTTTGAGATAAAGTAGTATAAATAAGTCAAACACCATAGAATATGAAATAAATAAATAAAGATACATGGAGGCAAATGGTGTTACTCTGGTTACTAAAATTGGTGGCCTTTTGAATGATCCTTCAAAATCATTCTCCAAATAATCTTCCTAATAAATAGTACTTAATAAAAATAAAAATAAAATAAAATAGTGCTAAACAAAGGTTGGAAATGTATCTATTTAAAAGATTTTTCACTTTCATTGAAAGACACCTAACACACTAGTGCATAAGGTATATAGTTGAAAATACAAGATTTTATCTATTTTTTCTTCCATGCTTAATCATAAAGAAAAATACATTTACCAATGTTTATGCCACAGTGAACAACTTATTCTCAAATGTTCAACCTGACGGTAAACAATTAAATTAAATTTCTATGACAAAAGAAGAGGGACTTAGTTACCTTTATGTTAAAACCAGCTTTTGCACTAGCTTCAATAAACATAACATTTAGCTCACGTGCCTTTTCTTCCCCATCCTCTGTAGAGACCTGCCTGTATATTTATGCAAAAAATATTGCTTCTAACTTCTAAGGATATGACTGTGCTAGAAATGAGCAATTGGAAAAAAATGTAAAAGTTAACAAAGGCTGTTATCCCACATAGAAAAATTCTCTATGGCCAAACTATTAAAAATGATGAAGACAATGAGGTGGTAGAGATGTGCATCTTGTGTCTCTTTTCTCTTGGGAGATACAAAAAGTAGCTTGAAAATCATCAATAAAAATTTCTTTGATTTTCCTCTGTTTTGGAAGCAAAAAAAGTTTCTTTAAAGCTTTTGTTTGACCCCTTCTCCAAGCATATTTTAATTTATCCTCGGAGTTCTTTGTCTTCTTGAGACATTACCCAAAACATAACACGTCCCAAGCTTAACACCTAGTTAGGAAACAATGAGAAAAGTATGGATATGTTTGATGTGTAAAACTATGGATGAAACTCATCAATGAATCCTGCCCGGCTCTCTTTTCACCTTTGAACCAAACATGCCCTAAGTGTTGAATTGGCCATTTAAAAAAAAATTGCAATCAAATTGATCTTAGACAAAAGAGAACAAAAAGCCAAACAGGTAGCGACAGAAAAAAGCTATTTATTTTCAGGTTAGTTTAACATTCATTAGCATCTACCTCTTGTCCAAAAGGTCAGTTTTGTTGCCAACAAGAACAAGAATAACATCGTTGCCTCTTTCACTGCGCACCTCCTCGATCCACCTTACTGTGTTTAGGAACGTCTGACGGCCTATATCATAAGAATAAATATACAATTAAAAAGCATTCGTCAAAGTAATCTAGAAAACAAACAAATATCATGTATGCATGAGCAATTTCATCTATAGGGATCCAAGAAGGTGGGTAAGAAAATAATCCTTCCATTCTCTTCCTCTATCATCGTCACATTTTAGTACATCCAAGTATTAGTATATTTGTCTACTGGATACAGTTTTATTCAGATACATTGATTCAATGTTAATGACTTACATAAATAGTGTTAGAGAATGGAGGTCAACTGTTGTATCCTCAAGCTTTAGGAGTTTTAGCATGCAATCCATTTTAAGGTGCTTAACTTAGATGAAAATGAGTGTAAGGGTTCTGTTTTCTGGATTTTTAAAATGAAAATTTCAGTCATGCTAAACGGGAATCACTTACATAAGGAGAAAACGGAAGACTTTACTATATATGCCACTTAGATGCATAAATATATTCCTTTCAGGGATAATCAGTCTTATTTATTTCTAGGTTCTGGAAGCAAAATTACAAATGGAAAACTCAACTATTTAAAGCATTTTAAACTAATTAAGGTTCCAAACAAAAATAACTTTAGTAGACTAATAACCTCTGTTTTGATACAAAAGCTGCAAGCAGATATGATTTGTCAAGAATGGAACAGTTGAGACCGTCAGGGGAAAAAAAGATAGTTGAGAAGAAAATATGATATAAATGCCCTACTTGCAACATCATAGACGATGACGGCAACAGATGAATCTCTAATGTAGCTTGGAATAAGACTTCTGAATCGTTCTTGTCCAGCAGTATCCCTGTAGCATACAATATATACAACAAGTAGCACCATGTTTAGTTTATTCATAAATTAATCAACTTCAAAACCTATTTTATGCTTTCAAGTAGAATCCAGATGAACAAATGAGAAAATACTAAATAATAATAGTCAAAAGCCACTACAAACACATTATAGTAAGATTAAAAAGCTACAAAACAGAAGTCAATGAATTTAATACAAACGGATAGAATTTTCCAAAACAAGAATGAAAGAGCTTTGATTTTAGTAAACATTAAACATCACATCTTGAGAGTACAATATAGAGAAAAAATTCTTGAAGTCATTCAAATATAAAGTATGACATACAAAAGAAATAAAATAAAGATTAGTAGTATGTAAGAACAGAAAGAAATGGAAGGGAGGGGTTGTAGATTCCTCAACTCCATGGAGATATTTTGTTTTACATGGAAAGGAACCAAGGGGTCTGTGATTCGTTGAATGCTTTTAAATTTTGGGAATTTTACACTAAAAATATCTTATATGGGAATGTGTTTTCAGTGTAAGTCCTCAAGAATTTAAAAATATTCTACAAACCACATACCCCTAAAAGTATACAGGTGAATGTGTTTTTAAAGTATAAGATCCTGTGCTTACATTCTTCACTTAGGATATGGGGAAATCACACTTTGTTATCTAAAATCACTGCATGATTCCAACATTTAGTATTCTAGTATATCCTTTATTTTAGTGAAGAGATTAAATGGTAACAATAGTAGCAATTACAGTCCCCTTATCTCTTCTACTAAGACCATATAATGGGAGGGAAAACCACCCAATCCTTCCTTCTTTCATTTGTTAACAAGTACCATCCCATTCACCTCCCAATAGAATTTCCAAAATGATGAGCATGCCATATCTTACCACAACTGCAGCCGAATGGTTCGATCTTCAAGATACATAGTTTTTGATAGAAAATCAATACCAATTGTAGCCTGTTTGGAAAAAAAGGAAAAACAAGTTTGTTTATTAGCCAAAGATACATAAAATGCACATAAATGCTGGAATTTGCACAATAGAGTCTAGTCAAATTATATCTTAATATTGCAACATGAATTATCAAGAATTTGGGTGAAATAAGAACAAAAAATAAGAATTATCTAAATAACCCAGATTGAAAAATGGAAAGCAAATTAATGATATGTAAACTATGATGCGGTAAATAGAATATATAATAATGGTGACAAAACTTTTGTTAAGGTACCACATTCATAATCATTTTTGTCTCATCCACGTCAAATGGGTCTCACACAGCATCAAATGGTAGAGGAGCGTGTGTTGGCTCAATGTAAGAGATAAAAAATGAAAAACTAGTAAACAAACATTACTTCATTTTCATTACCCAAGAACCCATGCAGGAAACCATTTTAATTTGTTGTCTCTATCATTTCCCTCAACCTTCTATGCTATATATCAATTCACCATCACCGGCCAGTAACCAGTGGTTTGAGTATAACCTAACCAATTCCTAATCTCCAAGAAGAATATCAAAATCAGAATTTTACTTGAGAAACGAAGACATGATCTTGGATCTGAAAAAGAATAACAAACCTGGTAGGTGTTGTCGAATTTGTCGTACATGAATCGGGTAATGATGCTGGTTTTTCCGACGGACTGATCACCTAAGAACACAAGCTTGTATTTCGCAAGAGCGGACACTGACAATCCCGCCATTTTTTATCTCACACGAAAAGATTCCAAATTCAATTCAATTCGCCTTCCGTTTGCATCCTTCCCTCTTTAATTTCTCAGTTCTTAACAAATGATTCAATCAATGTATACGTGATTTGAATCTGTCTGCAATTTCTTCTCTTCTCCAAATACTGGCCCTCGTTCTATCACCATTACATCTAATAACAAGAAAATCCATTATATATATGTTATTAATAATTAATAATTACAAGACCAAATATGTTATATAAATAATTAAATATACCACTTAGGCCATAACTAAGCCAACTAGCCAAGCCATGCCAAATAGAGCATGTTTGTAACAATTAAATTCGGTTCAAAAGCTTATGCGCTAGTTCAAACTTACGAGTCCAATTAAATAACATCAACATAATTTATAGTTCGTATAAATTTTATTTATATATAAAAACTATTAATTATATGTATTCTCTATTTATTAATTATAACTTATAATGTTGATCAAATACATATATATATAAAAGATGACAATAAAATTATATATATATATATATGATTTTTTATTATAAATAATTTAAGTACTTATTATGTTTTAGTTATTATCTATTAATAAATCTATAATAAAATAAACAAAATATTATAATTTAAATATAATAAAAATAATACATCCTGAAATATTTAACAAATATGAATATCATAATTAAGTGTATATTGTAATACTCCTACTTGTGAAACACTTAAAATGCTAAATTAAGTAAGATGTTAAACTTAGTTAATGCATGAGTATCTTATTGACCATTTTATAATTAAGCATATCGTAAAAAATACATATGATAAAAGGGTGAATTCGTAATTCATTAAACATAAACCACACATGCATAAAATAATAATCTCAAGTATAAATGCTATAACAAAAGATGAAAATGCTTAAAACATTTAACAACTAAAGTGAATTCATAAAACTCTTAGGAGGGCTTTTGGTTGATGCTAGTTGGTAGTGCGGATGAGGTTTTCAAAGGATTCTCTTCAGAACATGTTGGAGAAACTTTTTAAACAAAGGAAGCAAGAGCCTCTCCAAGTGATCCTGGGTATGGGTTTTATCTTATGGTTAATATGTACTAGTGTGGAGGATTGGTGAGATGAGTCATGAGTTAATGGAGAACAATACGTTGTGGGTGTTGGTGAGTGACGATATGTATTCGTATGAGGTATTTTTACTATGTACATATTTTCGGTGGTAAAATCTATCACAAACTCTTTGATTTTAGACAACTCAGTGAACACCACTAGGGTCAGCTTCTGTATAATCTCAAAATAGAAAGGGTACAACACAAGAAAACAATAAGGGTGAGAATTGCAACATGATTTACAGTAGAGATTAGTGAAATACATTATATATCATTTATTCAAGAATCAACATCTAGATTATCAATTATCATATAGTGTCACACAATTATATAAAGCATACATCACATGCCTTTCTATATCTTTGACTATGAGTTCACGAGTCGATTTTCAATCCCTCAACTGACATTACCGACAGCCAATTCCGGCCCTAGACTGTCCATAAAAATGAGTATGAATGTACCAATAGCCAACTCAGACCTTAACTTCGTATAACATTGGTACAAAGTCCATTTCTTTCGTTATAATGCCTTGAGAATTATCATTTTCATTCATAAATCTTTAAATACATGATAATGAGGTTATTATTAGGTTTTTGGAGTGGCAAAATATTATTTTGGGTCAAAGAAACGTATTTGGAATTCACCTTAAAGATTTAGAACATGAACAACATGATTTTTGGTGATTTTATAAGCAGAGGATCGATACTTTAAGCTGCGCTTTGTTTACAGAGACAGGGACTCAGAGATACAAAATTATATTTGATAGAAGAGACATGGATACACTACAACAATATTAAATTATTTTTGAGAGCTATATGTATCAAAAAGGAATTAAAATTCGTCAAAAAAAACAAATTTTGATACTATTTTAACTATGAAAATATGTTAATAAAAGTTTTGTCAAAAATAGTATTTTTAACATATAAATAATTGTGAAAAAATTTTAAATCTTATTTTGATAAATATTAGCTGTCAAAAATAATTTGTTAGAAAAATTTGAGAATATATTTTCTGTGATATTTATTAACCGTCAAAAATACTATTTATTTTGACATTTATTGATCATAAAAATTCTCAACAAAAATTTTTAACAAAGAATGAGATGAAATCTTGAAATTGAAAAATAAATTGAGATTTTGAAGATAAAAAATGAGTAGTATAATCCCAAACTAAGATCAGTGTAATGCCGAAATTGAAGGAGCCCAAAGAAAAGGAGGAATAGCGGAGTAAATTGAAAATAAATGAGTGTCAAAATTGAGGAGTAATTTTCTACGGTTAAATTATTTATCAAGAAAACATAGAAAATTTGACATTTGTGATATTTGTCAAAAATATATATTAATTTTTATACTTAATTATGACGGTTAAAAAAAGTGTTAAAATAGCTCTCTTTTCTTGTAATAACAAAAACAATATGTCCAGAGATACTGAATTAGTGTGTTTTGTGTCCACATAAAGAACATGAAGACATTAACAAGAGACATAACTCATTTTTCATTTTTTTTATTATTCTTGTTAATTTTTTATAATTATATTTTTTATTATTATATTATTTGTCTCAAATTTTTTGAATAAAAAGAAAGATAAAAATAAATTAAATTTTCATAATTTGTTATAATTTATCACCAAATAAGAACACAAAATTTTTATAAGTTGGCATGTAAGAGAGGTTGACCGTACAAAGCTTAGGTATTGCTTGCGTGGTTGAGCTTGAAACTTTGGGTTAAAGGTGGCATTGTGTTGAGCAAAAGATGAGGGGGTGATTCAACCATCAAGATGAGGTGTTCATACATAGTAAAACGGTGAAAGAAATGGCAGAGGTTTCAGGACATTCTTATGACAAATAGTGGGGTGCAAGACATGAAAAGTGGCTGGAAGAACATTATTTCTTGATCTCCTTCTTCATAAAATCGATCCCTATATTAAAACATGGGATCTATCCTCTCTTCTTAAAATGCACAGTTCAATTTTATTGGGACGTTTTTTTTTTTTTGTTAATTACATATATGCACATGTAAAATTATATATTTTTATAATGAGTGACGGATTCAAAAATCTTATAAAGAAAAGTCAGAAATAAAAAAAAATTAAAAGTGTCATATTAAAACTGAAAGTTTTAATAAAAAAATAATTGTATATTTTAATATTATTTTAAACTAAAATTAATTTTAAAAAAATCATTTATATCAAAAATTTTTTCATAAAATTTTAATTTTAATTTTTATTATAAAAAATATAACATAAATAATATAAATTTGTTTCTCTAACACTTTTAATATATGTATTTAAAATAAATTAATGAATATAATATATAAGATATATTCATATTAATAAATAATTCACTTAATATATTTTAATTTTAATATTATAAAAAATAAAATTTAGTCTAATTTATTTTTATGTATATATTTTCTTATTACATTCTATTAGAAATTATTATAAAAACTTAAATATTTTTATATAATAATAGATAGAAGAATTACAAAAAAATTAAATTTTTATTCTTATTATAAAAGATATAACATAAATAATATAAATTTATTTTTCTAATACTTTTAATATATATATTTAAAATAAATTAATGAATATAATATATAAGATATATTTATATTAATAAATAATTCACTTAATATATTTTGATTTTAATATTATACAAAATAAAATTTAATCTAATTTATTTTTATGTATATATTTTTTATTATATTCAATTAAAAATTATTATAAAAATCAAAGTATTTTTATATAATAATAGATAGAAAAATTATAAAAATATTGAAAGAACAAAAGAAAATAAATTTTAAATGCATGACATGAGACTTAAATCCATGCTTTGAAGTATATAATAGCTTTTTTTAACCACTGAACTAGAAAATATATTTGTCAAAACTTTTAAACATTATATCTAATGTATTTTAAGTTTTGAAAATTTAAGAGGGGCCATGACCCATGTTAATTCTCCTAAATCCGCCTCTGTTTATGATATTATATATATAATCCAATAAAAAAAACTAATAAATTATATATATATATATATAGACACTTTTTGTATGTTACCTTAAATTATACAGGTCAACTACTATCCACTATCTCTAGACATCTGCCAAATGACTTTAGAGTTTAGATGATTCTCTTAGTCTACAAAACTTTTAATCCTGTTCTTTTTTGTCCATATGAACATTTGGCTCCATAATCATTTTATAAAAGTGACATTCTTATTCTTATGAATAATTTTTGCTGAAATTTATGGTCAGAACCAAATCCAGATGAGGTGGCGATATTAACACATACACTGCCTATTATTTTCTTTCTCCAATATGATAATGTTTTTGTAATTATTTATTACGAGAACTTTAAATATTATTATTTTTATTTCTTAATAAAAATACTCGCAGATGTTTTTGTTCGGAAGGTGAGATTATAGTTATAGGATTAACTCTTGTAGTCGTGGAACATAGATTTGTATGATTGAGAGTTTGAGACACGAGACTACAACGAATCTTCTTGTTCTGGGTTGGCATCTCCATAGGGGTGGGAATATCAAATTCCGATGTTTAAGTTAATATAGTCTAAAAGGTATAATGATTAAGGATAGATAGAATACTTTAAATATTTCTGTTAGTCCTATTTATAATATTTAGAAGGTGAATATAAAGAGAATACAAATAGATCTATGTGAAATATACGCAGAATTTTCTGTTGATATGATTGAAACTAACTATTGGGTAAGGCAAGATTTTTCGAAATTCAAATAGTGGATTATTGTTGGTTTGTGCTCCTAATACTATTGGATAAGGTAAGATTTCTCCAAACTCTTGTGAATTAATGTAATTGTGAGCCCTAGATAATGATTGTGGTAATTTAAATGTGTATAGCTTGTGCATTGGTGTTTGTTAGAGTCATTTTGGCTATTTGGAGCTTTGGGTTTGAGTTTGGTGGATTGATTGTGCTTGGAAGCTTGTCGGAATCCAATTTTTGGGATGTTTGAGCATATTGCGAATCGGTCAATGTATGGTTTCAATTTTCTTTATGTAATATGCAATGTTTCGTGAAACATAGGCTAGTGAATGATGAGCGGATATTTTATACACTTTTCAGTATATTTAGTTAAGTTTTATTTAGTTTTAGTGCAAAAATCACTTTTTGGATGGTACTTTAAGTTTTTGTGGTTTTTCTATGATTTTAGGTGATTTTTGGGTGATTCTGGCAATTTCTGGAAAAGTCTGATTCAGAGCCTAAGAAAGGACTGCAGATGCTATCAGATTCTGACCTCCGTGCATTCAAACGAGCATATCTGGAGCCACAAAGGTCCAAATGGAGCATTCTCAACGGCGCTGGAAAGCTAACTTCCAGATCTTTTCAGAAATATATAATAGTTTATACTTTGCTCTGGAAATGGTGGTCCACAATGGGCGTTGAACGCCCATCCTACCCCCTATCTGGAGTTGAACGCCCAAAAGGGAGCAAGCCTGGAGTTGGACGCCCAAAAGGGAGCAAGGCTGGTGTCCAACACCCCAAGGGGAGCCTCAACATGTGGATTCACTCAAAGCTCGGCCCAAACACTCACCAAGTGGGCTCAAGAAGTGCATTTTCGCACCAAGAGTCTAGTCCGTCTTATTTCTGTAATCTCTAGTTACTAGATTAGTATATATAGAACAAGGATCACCTTTGTTCAGGACTTTTTGCTATATTTTCGAATTCACCGTTGTTTCTCTGTAAATCATGAGCAACTAAACCTCCTAGATTAATGTTAGGATCTCTTATGATTCTCATGGATTAATAATATTACTGTTTCTATTTAAATCTGTGTTTGATTCCATTCTAATATGTATCTTCGTTCTTCAATCTAATGAAACCGGGTGGAACGAGTGTATGACCCGTTTTCTATATGGGATCTTGCGAGTCCTTAGCAAGATAATATTGAACCACAAGCTTGATTATACATCTCTTAGACAGTTAATCCACGACTTCGTTGGGGACATGGGAACATCTGTTCAGCCAAGGTACGGGGCGATTAGGGCCTTTGTGGTATAAGCTAGGATCATAAGGCTTCATTCTCTGATCCGGAATATCCGACCTTGTCTGTGGCGTTTCGAGTAGGATCTTCAAGGGACTGAATTGTTAGAGCTTCACCCTCGTTCAAATTGGATGACCATTAGCACCGGCGTTTGATCTGAAGCAGAGGAGATTAATGACCACTAGCCCTGGCGTTAATTGAAGTAGACAATGAGAAAAGTTGATCCAGAAAGAGAAAGCATCTCCAAAGCCTCAACCTCTCTCTTATCATTGATTTAACACTAATTCGGTAACTCTTTTCTTATTCTGTTTTATGCGTTTTTCAACCAAACAACCATCTTTTCTAATCGCCTGACTGAGATCTGCAAGATAGCCATTGCTTGCTCAATCCGAAAATTTCCGTGGGATTCGACCCTCACTCACTTGAGGTATTACTTGGACGACCCGGTGCACTTGCCGGTTCATCTGTGCGAAAGTTTGCGGAGTCAATTTCGCGCACCAAGTTCTTGGCGGCGTTGCCGGGGATTGTTTTGAGATTAACAAACTACCGGACTATCTTGCTGCTTAGATTAGGTACTTTTTGAGGTTTAATTGTTCTTTCAATTGTGTTTCTTGTTTTCTTTTTCAAAAAAATTTTTCAAAACCCTTCCTTCTCTTTAGTAATCTTTTTATTTTGTTTGAGTTTTGTGTCAGTCCTTAAGTTTGGAACCTTTTCTTGGTTTTCTGTTGGTCTGTCTTTTCTTGAGTTTTTGAAAAATTGTTCTTGTTTTTCTTCTTGATATTTGAATTGTTCTTGGTGTTTTTCTTTGTTTGATCTTAAAAATTTTAAGTTTGGTGTCTCTTAGTTGTTTGTCTTTTTAATTTTCGAAAAATTAGTGTCTTTGATCTTAAAACTTTTAAATTTGGTGTCTCTTAGTTGTTTTCTTTAAAAATTTGAAAATCCAAAAAAATATTTATCTTATCTTTCTTCAAATTTTCGAAAATCTTGCTACTTTTTCTTATCTTGATTTAAAAATTTTAAGTTTGGTGTTTTATTGTTGGCAAAGTTTCAATTTTTAATTTTAATTTTAAGATCTAATCTTTTCAAATGTTTATCATATCTTTCCTTTAAAAATTATTTCAAATCTTTATCATATCTTATCTTGAATCAATTTCAAATTTCAAAATCAAATCTTTTTCAAAATCCAAATTCAAAAATTTTCAAAATCAAATCTTTTCAAATCTTTTCAATTCTTATCTTATCTTGTTTGACTTATTCTTTCAAATTTTAATTTTCAAAATCTTTCTTTAACTCTCTTTTTCAAATTTTCAAAATCAAATCTTTTACTTTATTTTTGAATCTTATTGATTAGCTGGTTACTTATTTTATCTTATTCTTTTCTCTACTCTTCTTTCTCTTTCCTCTTTTTCAAAATTTCCTAACTAATTTCTCTCTCTCCTTTTTCAAAAATCACCATTTAATTTTCAAATTTCTTTTTTTAGTTAATTGGTTGTCATATATTTTCTTTTCTTATTTTTTTGATTTTTAATTAAATTTTTTATTTTATTTTTCGAATTAGTTCTTATTTTATTTATTTATTTTTGGGTATCTCACTGGGAGCTATCTATACTTTGACATAGAGACTCCCACTTTTCTTTGTCTCTTGCTTGTAAAGGAATACCAAAAATCACTATGGATCCAAATGAGGATGCACAACCCAGAAGAACTTTGGGGTCTTATATAGCTCCCACACCTGACTTCTATGGAAGGAGCATTAGTACACCTCCTATTGGATTAGACAATTTTGAACTCAACCCACAATTGATCATCCTGGTGCAACAAACTTGCCAGTTTCATGGGCTTCCGCAGGAAGACCCCAACAAGTTTATATTAGATTTCTTGCAGATCTGTGACATTGTAAAGACTCATGGAGTGGATCCTGAAGTCTACAAAATGATGCTTTTCCCATTTTCTTTGAGAGATCAAGCAAAAAATTCGTTGGATGTCCAACCCAAAAAGAGCTTGAACACCTAGAGTAAGGTAGTCAGCAAATTTCTAAACAAGTACTTTTCGCCAAGGAAGCTGACTAAGCTACGGAGGGATATTCAGACTTTTAAGTAGGAAGAGAGCGAGTATCTCTATGACGCCTGGGAAAGGTATAAGTTGATGCTCAGAAAATGTCCCATTGAAATGTTCACAGAGTGGGTCAAGCTGAATATCTTCTATGACGAACTCTCTGGATAATTCTGCAGGTGGCTCTTTACACATAAAGAAAACTCTGAAGGAGGCCAACAAACTCATTGAGATGGTGGCTAACAACCAATACCTATACTCATCAGAGAAGACCTCAATGAAAAGGGAAGACAACGGAGTGACAACCGAATCCGCTATTCATGAACAAAATGAATCTTTTAGTCCAGCAGCTGAACTTTCTCACACAAAAAGTGTTGAGCCTGCAAAGTTCAGTTAACAACCTTCCTCCACAGCCTCAGAGCACTCTTGACTTAGCACCTGCAGTAGCAGAACTTGTAAAGTGCCAGAAAGGATTTATGCAGGAGACCAGAGCCTCCATAATGAATATGAAAGCATAGTTGGACCAGGCAGAACAACACTTGTCTGCATAGATAAGAGAAGAGTGCCAAGCCATCCAATTAAGGAGTGGAAGGATACTGAACAACAAACCCCAGAGAGCCATAAGAGGCAAGAAGAGGAGGAGCTGACAGAAGGTGACCAAACTACAGTCCAGGGCACCTCTGAGGGCGTTGAACACCCAGTGAGGAATGCTACTGGCGTCCAAGGCCTGGAAGAGGGCAGTACTTCTGGCGTTGAATGCCAGGAAGGGGGCAACAAGGGTGTTGAACGCCCAAGCAAGGGTGATCAGACATGTTCAAGTGCTGAAACACCCCCCTAAGTAAGCCAATAACCCATCTTCCAGTACTATAGGCACTCAACCTACATCAATAAGGTTGATGAGTACAGGACTAAGATGCATTTCCCCAGAAGCTCTTGAACAGTTTTTCCGCTTTGCAGACTATCTCAAGACACTAGAGATCAAGATCCCTTTTGCAGAAGCTCTTGAACAGATACCTTCTTATGCTAAGTTCATGAAAGACATATTAAGTCACTAGAAGGATTGGAGAGAGGTAGAAACAGTCCTCCTCACTGAAGAATGCAGTGCAGTAATCTAGAAGAGCTTACCAGAGAAGCTTCAGGATCCTGGGAGCTTCATGATACCATGCACCCTAGGAGACGTCTGCACAAGGACAGCCCTATGTGATATGGGAGCAAGCATTAACCTGATGCCTGCATCATTAATAAAGAAGCTCTGCTTGACTCGAGAAGTCAAGCCAACCCGCATATGCCTTCAGTTGGCTGATGGCTCTATCAAGTTTCCACTAGGTGTGGTGGAAGACATGATTGTTAGGGTTGGACCCTTTTCTTTCCCCACAAACTTTGTGGTGCTGGAAATGGACGAGCATAATATTACATCCCTCATTTTAGGAAGACCCTTCCTAGCTACAGGTCGGACCCTCATTGACATTCAGAAAGGGGAAATAACCTTGAGACTTGGTGCACGAAATTGTGATTCACACTTTTCACAACTCCGCACAACTAACCAGCAAGTGCACTGGGTCGTCCAAGTAATACCTTACGTGAGTAAGGGTCGATCCCACGGAGATTGTTGGCTTGAAGCAATCTATGGTTATCTTGTAAATCTTAGTCAGGAAATCAATTATGATTATCAGTTTGACTTGCGAAAAATAAGAGAGCATGAAATAAATACTTGTTATGCAGTAATGGAGAATATGTTGGAGTTTTGGAGATGCTTTGTCTTCTGAATCTCTGTTTTCCCCTGTCTTCTTCTTCACGCACGCAAGGTTCCTCCTATGGCAAGTTGTGTGTTGGTGGATCACCGTTGTCAATGGCTACCATCCGTCCTCTCAGTGAAAAGGGTCCAGGTGCGCTGTCACCGCACGGCTAATCATCTGTCGGTTCTCACTCCTGCTGGAATAGGATCCATTGATCCTTTTGCGTCTGTCACTACGCCCAACCTTTGTGAGTTTGAAACTCGTCACAGTCATTCAATCCCTGAATCCTACTCGAAATACCACAGACAAGGTTTAGACTTTCCGAATTCTCAAGAATGCTGCCAATGGATTCTAGCTTATACCACGAAGATTCTGATTAAGGAATCCAAGAGATATTCATTCAATCGAAGGTAGAACGGGAGTGGTTGTCAGGCACGCGTTCATAGATTGAGAATGGTGATGAGTGTCACGGATCATCACATTCATCATATTAGAGTGCGAATGAACATCTTAGATAGAAACAAGCATGTTTGAATGAAAAACAGAAATAATTGCATTAATTCATCGAGACACAGTAGAGCTCCTCACCCCCAACAATGGAGTTTAGAGACTCATGCCGTCAAAGAGTACAAAGTTCAGATCTAAAATGTCATGAGGTACAAAATAATCCTCTAAAAGTTGTTTAAATAGTAAGCTAGTAATCTAGGTTTGCAGAGAATGAGTAAACTTTGATAGATAGTGCAGAAATCCACTTCTGGGGCCCACTTGGTGTGTGCTGGGGCTGAGACTTAAGATTTACACGTGCTTAGGCTGTTTCTGGAGTTAAACGCCAGGTTGTAACCTGTTTTGGGCGTTTAACTCCAACTTGTAACCTGTTTCTGGCGTTTAACGCCAGACTGAAACATGGAACTGGCGTTGAACGCCAGTTTACGTCATCTATCCTTGAGCAAAGTATGTACTATTATATATTGCTGGAAAGCCCTAGATGTCTACTTTCCAACGCAATTGGGAGAGCGCCAATTGGACTTCTGTAGCTCCAGAAAATCTATTCCGAGTGCAGAGAGGTCAGAATCCAACAGCATCAGCAGTCCTTTTTCAGCCTGAATCAGATTTTTGCTCAGCTCCCTCAATTTTAGCCAGAAAATACCTGAAATTACAAAAAAATACACAAACTCATAGTAAAGTCCAGAAATATGAATTTTTCCTAGAAACTAATGAAAATATACTAAAAACTAACTAAAACATACTAAAAACTACATGAAATTAACCCCAAAAAGCGTATAAAATATCCGCTCATCACAACACCAAACTTAAACTGTTGCTTGTCCCCAAGCAACTAGACAAATAAAATAGAATACAAATAAGTCAAGAAGCAATAATATCTCAGAGTTTTTTGAGTGAAGCTCAGATTCTAATTAGATGAGCGGGACTAGTAGCTTTTTGCTTCCGAATAGTTTTGGCATCTCACTTTATCCATTGAAGCTCAGAATGATTGGCATCTATAGGAACTTAAAATTCAGATAGTGTTATTGATTCTCCTAGTTCAGTATGTTGATTCTTGAACACAGCTACTTTATGAGTCTTGGCCGTGGCCCTAAGCACTTTGTTTTCCAGTATTACCACCGGATACATAAATGCCACAGACACATAATTGGGTGAACCTTTTCAGATTGTGACTCAGCTTTGCTAAAGTCCCCAGTTAGAGGTGTCCAGGGTTCTTAAGCACACCCTTCTTTTTGCTTTGGACCTTGACTTTAACCGCTCAGTCTCAAGTTTTCACCTGACACCTTCACGCCACAAGCACATGGTTAGGGACAGCTTGGTTTAGTCGCTTAGGCCAGGATTTGATTCCTTTAGGCCCTCCTATCCACTGATGCTCAAAGCCTTGGATCATTTTTATTACCCTTGCCTTTTGGTTTTAAGGGCTATTGGCTTTTTTTGCTTGCTTTTTCTCTTTTTTTTTCTTTTATTTTCGCCATTTTTTTTGCAAGCTTTTGTATTCACTGCTTTTTCTTGCTTCAAGAATCAATTTTTTTTTATTTTTCAGATTATCAAATAACATTTCTCCTTTTTCATCATTATTTCAAGAGCCAACATATTTAACATTCATAAACATCAAATTCAAAAGACATATGCACTGTTCAAGCATTCATTCAGAAGACAAAAAGCATTGCCACCACATGTAAATAATTAGAATTTTTCTTATTAAAAACTCGAAAAATATTGCCTCCTTATTCTAAAGAAAATCTGCTATTTTATTCATGTTTAACGATGATGAGAAAAATAAATTATAGCTTAATTGGAGATAAAATCAAAATATAGATACTAATTACTACTACTCATATATAACTTCTAAGGTAAAACTCAAATAAGAACAATTATCACAGAGTTAAGGCTAAGATTAGAACTCAACAACCTTGAATTTGGGAGATGGATGCCTCTTTAATCTGTGGAGTGCTTGGCCCTTCAAGAGATAGTTTCTGACGCTTTAATTCCTTCACTTCACGCCCTTGCTCTTCTTGTTCTCTAAGTAATTTGCAGAGCATGCTATTTTGATTTTGCTGTTCTTCCTTCATTTGATCCACAGCTTCTTGCAACTTGGTGACAGATGCTTCTAGGCGCTCCCAGTATTCAATTTGAGGGATTTCCGGGAGGAACTCCTCTGCTTTTCTCTTGATGGGGTCGTCCTGCACTTGTTGTCCTTCCATAGACTTTTTGGTGATTGGTTGCTCAACTGAGATATACTTATCTACTCCCATCTTTATCCCATCATCTTTACATAACAGAGAAACTAAGCTTGGATAGGCCAATTTGGCATCTTTGGAGTTCTTGTTTGTAATTTTGTAAAGCTCACAAGCAATCAGCTGATGAACTTCCACTTCTTTTTCCAGCATAATGCAATAAATCATCACTGCTGTTCTGATGGTGACTTCAGAGCGGTTGCTAGTGGGCAGTATAGAGCGCCCAATGAAGTCTAGCCAGCCTCTGGCGACTGGTTTGAGATCTCCTCTCTTGAGTTGGTTCGGGGCACCCTTTGTGTTGGTTGTCCACTTGGCTCTAGGGAGGCATATGTCCTCTAGGATTTTATCCAAGCCCAGGTTTGATCTCATCATTCTCCTATTAAAGGAGTCTAGGTCATCTTGCAGTTGAGGCAGCTTGAAGATCTCCCTTATTTTATCAGGGTGGGTGTGAACAACCTTCCCTCTGACCAAAGTTCTATAGTCATAGAATGCGGTTCCAGCTATCCTCTGCCTGTCCGTCTGCCATAGATTAGCATAGAATTCCTGAACCATATTTCTTCCCACCTTTGTTTCAGGATTAGCTAGGACTTCCCAGCTCCTGTTTCGAATTTGCTCTTGGATCTCCGAATATTCATCTTCTTTCAGATCGAATTTAACTTCCGGGATCACTGACCTTAGACTCATTATTTTGTAAAAATGGTCTGAATGTTCTTTGGTTATGAACTTCTCTTGATTCCAAAGTGGTTTTGGAATGTTCTCTTTCTTGCCTCTTGAGTCGGTTTGTTTTCCCTTAGGAGCCATGATCTTAGTGGGTATTGGTTTAGTGATCACGGATAAACACACCAAACTTAGAGGTTTGCTTGTCCTCAAGCAAAAGAAAGGAAAGGAGGGGAAAAGAGGGAGAGCCAAGCGTAACTTGTGGAGGAGAGGGGGGAGGGGGGGCGAACCAATATTTAAGGGGAAGGGGGGTGGGTTTCGAAAATTATTTAAAAAAATATGATAGAAAAAGTGATTTGGAAAAGATAAGTATGATAGGAAAAGATGTGATTTAAAATTGAAAAGATATGAAAGACATTTGAAAAAGATAAATCTAGATTTTGAAAAAGATAATGTGAAGATTTGAAAAAGACATTGATGAGTTGAAAAGATTTTAGAAGGAAAAGAGATAGATTTGTTTTGAAAATGATTTGAAAATAATTTAAAGAGGATTAAGAAAAAGGGTTATGAATTAAGATACATTTGATATCTTTTGAAAAAGGATTTGAAAAATTAGGATTTGTAACATGTTTGTGCAAGAAATCATGAATTGAAACATAAAAAATGGAAAAAATTTGAATTGAAAACGAAATTGCCTACTCCCCACAATCCTGGCGTTAAACGCCCAACTGCTGCATGTTTTAGGCGTTTAACGCCCAGTTGGTGCTTGTTTTGGGCGTTTAACGCCCAGCTGTTGCTTCTAGCTGGCGTTAAACGCCAGAAACCCCTTTGTTACTGGGCATTTTTCTGAACGCCCAGGATGCTGTAAATCTGGCGTTAAACGCCCAGAAGCTGCTTCTTTCTGGCGTTTAACGCCCAGATGGCTATCTTTACTGGCGTTAAACGCCCAGTGGATGCTCCTTTTGGGCGTTTAACGCCCAGTTGTGCCTCTTACTGGCGTTTTCTTGCCAGTGAGCTCCTTTTTCCTATTTTGTGCTCTGAATTCTTCTGTAACCCTGTGGACTTATGCAATTGATTCTTTACCTTGTTAATATTAAGCTCATATATTTTAAAAATAAACAAAATGAAAAATAACAAAAAAAGTTTTGCTAATGGCTGGGTTGCCTCCCAGCAAGCGCTTCTTTATTGTCTTTAGCTGGACCTTGCTGAGCTTTTAATCTAGCCTCAGCCTTGAGCACTCTTGCTCAACATTGCCTTCAAGATAGTGCTTGATTCTCTACCCATTAACAATGAACTTCTTATCAGAATCAATGTCTTGAAGCTCCACATAACCATATGGTGATACACTTGTAATCACATATGGTCCCCTCCACCGGGATTTCAGTTTCCCGGGGAATAGCCTGAGCCTAGAATTAAATAACAGAACTTTTTGTCCTGGTTCAAAGACTCTAGATGACAGCTTTCTATCATGCCACCTTTTTTATTTCTCTTTATAAAGCTTGGCATTTTCGAAAGCAGTGAATCTGAATTCCTCTAGCTCATTCAGCTGGAGCAATCTTTTTTCTCCAACTAATTTGGCATCAAAGTTTAGGAATCTGGTTGCCCAGTAGGCCTTATATTCCAGTTTCACGGGCAGATGACAGGCCTTACCATACACAAGTTGGTATGGAGAGGTCCCTATAGGAGTCTTGAATGCTGTTCTGTAAGCCCACAGAGTATCATCCAAGCTTCTTGCCCAATCCTTTCTACGGGTACTTACAGTCTGTTCCAGGATTCTTTTTAGTTCTCTGTTAGAAACTTCAGCTTGCCCATTTGTCTGTGGATGATATGGAGTCGCCACCTTGTGGCGAATCCCATACCGGACCATGGCAGAGTAAAGCTGTTTGTTGCAGAAGTGAGTGCCCCCATCACTGATTAGTACTCTAGGGATACCAAACCTGCTGAAGATATGTTTCTGGAGGAACTTTAGCACTGTTTTAGTATCATTGGTGGGTGTGGCAACGGCCTCTACCCATTTTGATACATAGTCGATTGCCACCAGAATATAAGTGTTTGAGTATGATGGTGGGAAAGGTCCCATGAAGTCAATTCCCCATACATCAAATAACTCAATCTCCAAGATTTCCTGTTGAGGCATGGCGTAACCATGAGGCAGATTACCAGCTCTTTGGCAACTGTCACAGTTACGTACAAACTCTCGGGAATCCCTATAGAGTGTAGGCCAGTAGAAGCCACATTGGAGGACCTTGGTGGCTGTTCGCTCACCTCCGAAATGGCCTCCATATTGTGATCCATGGCAATGCCATAAGATCCTCTGTGTTTCTTCTCTAGGCACACACCTACGGATTATTCCGTCTGCACATCTCTTAAAGAGATAGGGTTCATCCCACAAGTAGTACTTTGCATCAGTAATTAATTTTTTCTTTTGTTGCCTGCTGTACTCCTTGGGTATGAACCTTGCAGCTTTATAGTTTGCAATGTCTGCAAACCATGGTGTTTCCTGAATGGCAAACAAATGCTCATCCGAAAAGGTCTCAGAGATCTCAATAGAGGGGGGGGGGGAACTCTACTTCTACTGGTTTTATCTGGGACAGATGATCAGCCACTTGGTTCTCTCTCCCTTTTCTGTCTCTTATTTCTATATCAAACTCTTGTAGAAGTAACACCCATCTTATGAGCCTGGGTTTTGAATCCTGCTTTGTGAGTAGATATTTAAGAGCAGCATGGTCAGTGTACACAATTACTTTTGATCCTACTAAGTATGATCTAAACTTGTCAATGGCATAAACCACTGCAAGCAATTCTTTTTCTGTGGTTGTGTAATTTTTCTGGGCATCATTTAAAACACGGCTAGCATAATAAATGACATGCAGAAGCTTGTCATGCCTCTGCTCCCAGTACTGCACCAATGACGTGGTCACTGGCATCACACATTAGTTCAAATGGTAAAGTCCAGTCTGGTGCAGAAATAACTGGTGCTGTGACCAGCTTAGCTTTCAGAGTCTCAAACGCCCGCAAACACTTTGTATCAAATACAAATGGCGTGTCAGCAGCTAGCAAATTGCTCAAGGATTTTGCAATTTTTGAAAAATCCTTTATAAACCTCCTGTAGAATCCTGCATGCCCCAGAAAGCTTCTGATTGCCTTAACATTAGCAGGTGGTGGTAATTTTTCAATTACTTCCACTTTAGGTTGATCCACCTCTATTCCCTTGTTTGAAATTTTATGCCCAAGGACAATTCCTTTAGTCACCATAAAGTGACATTTTTCCCAGTTTAAAACTAGGTTGGTCTCTTGGCATCTTTTCAGAACAAGTGCTAAATGGTCAAGGCAGGAGCTGAATGAGTCTCCAAATACTGAAAAGTCATCCATGAAGACTTCCAGAAACTTCTCAACCATATCAGAAAAGATAGAAAGCATGCACCTCTGAAAGGTTGCAGGTGTATTACACAGACCAAAAGGCATTCTTCTGTAAGCAAATACTCCAGAAGGACATGTGAATGATGTTTTCTCTTGGTCCTGAGGATCTAGTGCAATTTGGTTGTAACCTGAATAGCCATCCAAAAAGCAGTAATTTTCATGACCTGCTAGTCTCTCTAGCATTTGGTCTATGAATGGTAAAGGAAAATGATCCTTTCTGGTGGCCGTGTTGAGCCTTCTGTAGTCAATACACATGCGCCACCTTGTAACTGTTCTTGTAGGAACCAGTTCATTTTTTTCATTATGAACCACTGTCATGCCTCCCTTCTTGGGAACAACTTGAACAGGACTCACCCAGGGGCTATCAGAAATAGGATAAATAATCCCAGCCTCCAGTAATTTGGTGACCTCTTTCTGCACCACTTCCTTCATGGCTGGATTTAGCTGCCTCTGTGGTTGAACCACTGGCTTAGCATCATCCTCCAATAGGATTTTGTGCATGCATCTAGCTGGGCTTATGCCCTTAAGGTCACTTATGGACCATCCAAGAGATGTCTTGTGTGTCCTTAGCACTTGAATTAGCGCTTCCTCTTCCAGTGGATTTAAAGCAGAGCTTATGATCACTGGAAAAGTGTCACCTTCTCCTAGAAATACATATTTCAAGGATGGTGGTAATGACTTGAGCTCGGGTTTAGGAGGTTTCTCCTCTTCCTGAGGAAGTCTCAGAGGCTCTTTCAATTCCTCTGAACCCTCCAGATCAGGCTGAACATCTTTAAAGATGTCTTCCAACTCTAATTCGAGACTCTTAGCCATGTTGACCTCCTCTACCAAAGAGTCAATGAGATCAACTTTCATGCAGTCTTTTGGTGTGTCTGGATGCTGCATGGCTTTGACAGCACTCAACTTAAACTCATCCTCATTGACTCTCAGGGTTACTTCCCCTATTTGGACATCAATGAGAGTTCGTCCAGTTGCTAGGAAAGGTCTTCCTAGAATGAGAGTAGCACTCTTGTTCTCCTCCATTTCCAGCACTACAAAGTCAGTAGGAAAGGCGAATGGCCCAACCCTGACAATCATGTCCTCAATCATGCCTGATGGGTATTTAATGGAGCCATCAGCAAGTTGGAGACATATCCGGGTTAGTTTAACTTCTTCAGTTAAACCAAGCTTTCTGATAGTGGATGCAGGTATTAGGTTGATGCTTGCCCCAAGATCACATAAAGGCACATAAAGCTGTCTTGGTGCAATTACCTTCTAATATGCATGGTATCAGAAAGCTCCCGGGATCTTTAAGCTTTTCTAGAAAGCTTTTCAGAATGACTGCACTGCATTCTTCAGTGAGGAGAACTCTTTCAGTTTCTCTCCAATCCTTTTTATGACTCAAGATCTCTTTCATGAACTTGGCATAAGAAGGTATTTGCTCAAGTACCTCTGCAAACGGAATCTTTATTTCAAGAGTCCTGAGATAATCTGCAAAGCGAGCAAATTGCTTATCCTGCTCCTCTTGGCGGAGTTTTTGAGGATAAGGTATCTTGGCTTTATATTCCTCAACCTTAGTTGCTGCAAGTTTATTTCCTACAGAGGTGGTTGGAGAAGCCTTTTTAGAGGGGTTGTTATCAGCACTTGTGTATGTCTGATCCCTCACTGGCATTTGAATGCCAGGGTTAGAAGCTGGATTGGCGTTGGACGCCAACTCCTTACTTGTTCCTGGCATTTGAACACCAGAACTGGGCTTCCATTGGGCGTTTGACGCCAACTCCTTGCTTGTTTCTGGCGTTTGAACGCCAGAGTTATTCCTCTCTGGGCTCTTACTGTCCTCAGAGGGATTTTGAATAGCAGTTTGTTCATTTCTTGGCATCCTGCTACCTTGAAGTGAGGTATTTAATGTTTTTCCACTTCTTAATTGAACTGCTTGGCACTCTTCTGTTATTTGTTTTGATAACTGTTGTTCTGTTTGCTTCAACTGTACCTCCATATTTATATTAGCCATTCTTGTGTCTTGTAGTATCTCCTTGAATTCGGCCAGCTGTTTTGTTAGAAAGTCTAATTGCTGATTGAATTCAGTAATTTGTTCTGCAGGACTAAATTCAGCAGTTACTGTTTTAGCCTCTACTTTCATAGAAGATTCACTATTTAGGTACAGATGCTAATTTCTGGCAACTGTATCAATAATCTCTTGAGCCTCTTCAATTGTCTTTCTCATGTGTATAAATCCACCAGCTGAGTGATCTAGAGAAATTTGAGCTTTCTCTGTAAGCCCATAATAGAAGATGTCTAACTGCACCCATTCTGAAAATATTTCAGAGGGGCATTTTCTTAACATCTCTCTGTATCTCTCCCAGGCATCATAAAGAGATTCATTATCTCCTTGTTTAAAGCCTTGGATGTCCAGCCTTAGCTGTGTCATCCGTTTTGGAGGGAAGTATTGATTCAGGAATTTTTCTGACAACTGTTTCCATGTCCTTATGCTAGCTTTAGGTTGGTTATTTAACCACCTTTTAGCTTGGTCTTTTATAGCAAATGGAAACAATAATAATCTGTAGACATCTTGATCTACTTCCTTATCATGTAATGTGTCAGCAATTTGTAAAAGCTGTGCCAGAAACTCTGTAGGTTCTTCCTGTGGAAGACTGGAATACTGGCAACTTTGCTGCACCATGATAATGAGCTGAGGATTCAACTCAAAGCTACTGACTCCAATGGAGGGTATACAGATACTGCTCCCATATGAAGCAGTAGTAGGGTTAGCATATGACCCCAGAGTCCTTCTGGACTACTCATTTTCACTTAGGTCCATGATGGAGAAAAGGAAATTTATGTGAATTGCAATTAAAATATATTTTTATTTTTATTTTATAAAAAGAGAATGAATAAAAAAATGAAATAAAATAACTAAAAATTAAATATAGATTTTGAAAATTAAGAATAAAAAAAATTTAAAACTAAAATAATTACTTAATTAAGAAGATTTGAAAAACTTTGGATATGATTTTTGAAAAAGATTTTAAATTTTGAAATAGAAATCTGAATTTTAAAAGCAATTTTCAAAAATTCACTTTAAAATAGAGAGAAAAGATATTTTTTTTTATTTTTGAATTTTATGATGAAAGAGAAAAACACACAAAAGATACACAACTTAAAATTTTTAGATCTAATGTTCCTTATTTTCGAAAATTTTGGAGGAAAACACCAAGGAACACCAAACTTAAAAATTTTAAGATCAAAACACAAGGAAGACTCAAGAATACTTTGAAGACTCACAAGAACAACAAGAACATGAAGATAGAACACCAAACTTAAAACTTTTAGAAAACCAAAATAAAATTTTCAAAAACTAAAGAAAAATCAACAAGAAAACACCAAACTTAAAGTTTGGCACAAGATTTATTCAAAGAAAAATTATTTTTGAAAATTTTTTTAAAAAAGATAGCCAATTACCAAGAACATAAGCACAACGCTCTAGCCAATTGAGTTATAAATTTAACGTGTTTTAACAAGGTATTTAGTAAATAAAATTTTTTTGAAACTAAAAATTCGAAAAAAGCACAAGAAAAACAAGAAAAGACACAAAACAAGACAAACCAAAGATTAAACAAGGAAAATAAACAAGAACAACTTGAAGATTAAGAAAGAACAATGAATACAAATTTGAAAATTTAAAAGAAAATAAAATAAAATAAAATAAAATAATGCAATTGACACCAAACTTAAAATATAAAACTAAACTCAAGCAGAAAAACTCAATTATCAGTTTATAAAATTTTCGAAAAATTTAAAAAGAAAAAACAAGGATTTAAAAAAAAGAAATTTCAACCAAAAACAATAATAGAAGAATCTAAACTAAAAAGAAAAATTTTTCCTAATCTAAGCAACAAAATAAACCGTCAGTTGTCCAAACTCGAACAATCCCCGACAACGGCACCAAAAACTTGGTGCACGAAATTGTGATTCACACTTTTCACAACTCCGCACAACTAACCAGCAAGTGCACTGGGTCGTCCACGTAATACCTTACGTGAGTAAGGGTCGATCCCACGGAGATTGTTGGCTTGAAGCAATTGACGTCAGGATTTTCGCCAGTGAAGAATGTCATAAAAATAGTCACGTTGTAGATATAGTCTCTAAACCGACAGAAATCCCTTCGTACAAACGTTTTGGTTGTCACAAGTAACAAACCCCTTAAAAATTGTTAACCGAGTATTCAAACCTCAGGTCGTCTTCTCAAGGAACTGCGAGGAATTATGTTCTTATTATTGGTTATAAAGGTTGTAATCGGGGTTTAGAAGGTGAGAAGCAAGTAATTTAAATGACGAGTGAATTAAATGGCAATTAAAAATAAATAATAACTGTAAAACAACTTTTGGCAAGATAGGGAAAATTAGAAGTCCAACTTAGTTATCCCTCTCAACAATAATGAAAGTTTGATGAGCGGATATTTTATACGCTTTTTGGGGTTAATTTCATATAGTTTTTAGTATATTCCAGTTAGTTTTTAGTTTATTCCCATTAGTTTTTAGGAAAAATTCATATTTCTAGACTTTACTATGAGTTGTGTGTTTTTCTGTAATTTCAGGTATTTTTCTGGCTGAAATTGAGGGAGCTGAGCAAAAATCTGATTCAGGCTGAAAAAGGACTGCTGATGCTGTTGGATTCTGACCTCCTTGCACTCAAAGTGGATTTTCTGGAGCTACAGAACTCGAAATGGCGCGCTTCCAACTGCATTGGAAAATAGACATCCAGGTCTTTCCAGAAATATATAATAGTCCATACTTTGCTCAAGGATAGATGATGTAAACTGGCGTTCAACGCCAGTTCTCTGCCCAATTTTGGCGTCCAGCGCCAGAAAAGGATTAAAAGTTGGAGTTCAACGCCAGAAATGGATCCAAACCTGGCGTTGAATGCCCAAAAAAGCCTTATGCACGTGAATTATTTAAGTCTCAGTCCCAGCACACACCAAGTGGGCCCCAGAAGTGGATCTCTGCACCATTTGTCATAGTTTACTCACTTTTGGTAAACCTAGGCTACTAGTTTAGTATTTAAACAACTTTTAGAATATTATTTTGCATCTGATGACATTTTAGATCTGAACCTTGTACTCTTTGACGGCATGAGTCTCTAAACTCCATTGTTGGGGGTGAGGAGCTCTGCTGTGTCTCGATGAATTAATGCAAGTATTTCTGTTTTCCATTCAAACATGCGTGTTCCTATCTAAGATATCCATTCGCGCCTAACTATGGAGAAGGTGATGATCAGTGACACTCATCACCTTCCTCAATCCATGAACGCGTGTCTGACAATCACCTCCGTTCTACATCAGATTGAATGAATATCTCTTAGATTCCTTAATCAGAATCTCCGTGGTATAAGCTAGATTGATGGCGGCATTCATGAGAATCCGGAAAGTCTAAACCTTGTCTGTGGTATTCCGAGTAGGATTCCAGGATTGGATGACTGTGACAAACTTCAAACTCGCGAGTGCTGGGCGTAGTGACAGACGCAAAAGGATAGTAAATCCTATTCCGGTACAACTGAGAACCTGCAGATGATTAGCCGTGCGGTGACAGCGCACCTGGACCCTTTTCACTGGAAGGATGGATGGTAGCCATTGACAACGGTGATCCACCTACACACAACTTGCCATAGAAGGACGTGCGTGCGTGAATCAGAAGACAGAGGAAAGCAGAGATTCAGAAGACAAAGCATCTCCAAAACTCCAACATATTCTCCATTACTGCATAACAAGTAACCTTTAACCCATACTCTCTTGTTTATTTGCAATTCAACTGATAAATAAAATTGACTTCCTGACTAAGAATTGCAAGATAACCAAAGATTGCTTCAAACCAACAATCTCCGTGGGATTCGACCCTTATTCATGTAAGGTATTACTTGGACGACCCAGTGCACTTGCTGGTTAGTGGTACAAGTTGTGAAAAGTGTGATTCACAATTTGTGCACCAAGTTTTTGGCGCCGTTGCCGGGGATTGTTCGTGTTTGAACAACTAACGATTTATTTTGTTGCTTAGATTAGGAAAATTTTTCCTTTTGGTTTAGAGTCTCTTATTATTGTTCTTGGTTAAAAATATCCTTCTTTAAAACAAGTGTTACATTTATTGCCCAATTGGCTAGAGTGTTGGTTTATGTTTTTGATGATTGGGCACCAGTTTTATTAAAAATCTTTTTCAAAAATAATATTTTCTCTATTAAATTTTGTGCCAAACTTTAAGTTTGGTGTTTCCTTGTTGATTTTTCTTTGTTTTTCGAAAATTTTAGTTTGGTTTTCTAAAAATTTTAAGTTTGGTGTTCTTTCTTCATGTTCTTGTGTTCTTGTGAGTCTTCAAAGTGTTCTTGAGTTTTCCTTGTGTCTTGATCTTAAAATTTTATGTTTGGTGTTCCTTGGTGTTTTCCCTCCAAAATTTTCGAAAACAAGGAGCATTAGATCTAAAAATTTTAAATCTTGTGCTAATTTATTATTTTTCTCTTTCCTCACTAAATTCAAAAAAAAAAAAAAATTTCAGATTTTTTTAAAATTTAAAATCTTTTCCAAATCATATCTTTTTCAAAACTTCCTTACCACTTTCTCTCCCCTCATTTTTTCAAAAATATTCACCTATTTTTATTTATTTTATTTTAATTTATTTTATTTTCAAAATAAATAAATAAATAAATAAATAAAAATAAAAAATTTTTATCATCTCCCTTTCTCCATCATGGATCTAAGTGGAAATAAACAGTCCAGGAGGACTCTGGGGTCATATGCTAACCCCTCTACTGCTTCATATGGGAGTAGTATCTGCATACCTTCCATTGGAGTCAGTAGCTTTGAGTTGAATCTTCAGCTCATTATCATGGTGCAGCAAAGCTGCCAGTATTCCGGTCTTCCACAGGAAGAACCTACAGAGTTTCTGGCACAATTTTTACAAATTGCTGACACAGTACATGATAAGGAAATAGATCAGGATGTCTACAGACTATTACTGTTTCCGTTTGCTGTAAAAGATCAAGCTAAGAGGTGGTTAAATAACCAACCTAAGGCCAGCATAAGAACATAGAAACAGCTGACAGAAAAATTCTTGAATCAATACTTTCCCCCAAAACGGATGACACAGCTAAGGCTGGACATCCAAGGCTTTAAACAAGGAGATAAGGAATCTCTTTATGATGCCTGGGAGAGATACAGAGAGATGCTACGAAAATTCCCCTCTGAAATGTTTTCAGAATGGGTTCAGTTAGACATCTTCTATTATGGGCTTGTAGAAGGAGCTCAAATGTCTCTAGATTACTCAGCTGGTGGATCTATCCACATGAGAAAGACAATTGAAGAGGCTCAAGAGCTCATTGATACAGTTGCCAGGAATCAGCATCTGTACCTAAGCAGTGACCCTTCCATGAAAGAAGAGGTTAAAACAGTAACTGCTGAACTCAGCCCTGTAAAACAAGCTGCTGAATTCAATCAGCAATTGGACTTTGTAACAAAGCAGTTAGCCAAATTCAAGGATAAATTACAAGAGACAAGGATGGCTAATGTAAATATAGAAGAGCAATTGAAGCAAACAAAGCAGCAGCTGTCAAGACAAATAACAGAAGAATGCCAAGCAGTTCAATTAAGAAGTGGGAAAACATTAAATTCCCCACCTCAAGGAAGCAAAGAGCTAAGGAAGGAGCAAACCACCCAAAATTCACCTGAGGACAGTAAAAGCCCAGGGAAAAGTAATTCTGGCATTAAAAAGCCAGCAATCTGGTGGAAGGCTGGCACTGAACGCCCAGACCATGCCCAAGACTGGCGTTCAACGCCAGTAACAAGCAAGGACTGGCGTTCAACGCCAGAAACAAGCAAGGATCTGGCGCTGAACGCCCAAAATGGGTAAGATCTGGCGCTGAACGCCCAAAATGGGCACAGTTCTGGCATTCAAACGCCAGGAACAGACAAGGAGTTGGCGTCTCATGTCACTCCGGCTTCTAACTCTGGCACTCAATTGCCCGTGAGGGATCAGACACACAAGTGCTGATGACAACCCCTCTAAAAAGGCTTCTTCAACCACTTCTGTACGCAATAAACCTACAGCAACTAAGGTTGTGGAATATAAAGCTAAGATACCTTATCCTCAAAAACCCCGGAAAGAGGAGCAGGATAAGCAATTTGCTCGCTTTGCAGATTATCTCAGGACTTTTGAAATAAAGATTCCATTTGCAGAGGCACTTGAGCAAATACCTTCTTATGCCAAGTTCATGAAAGAGATCTTGAGTCATAAAAAGGATTGGAGAGAAACAGAAAGAGTTCTCCTCACTGAAGAATGCAGTGCAGTCATTCTAAAAAGCTTTCCTGAAAAGCTTAAAGACCCTGGGAGTTTTCTGATACCATGCATATTAGAAGGTAATTGCACCAAGACAGCTTTGTGCGATCTTGGGGCAAGTATCAACCTAATACCTGCATACACTATCAGAAAGCTTGGCTTAACTGAAGAAGTTAAACCAACCCGGATATGTCTCCAACTTGCTGATGGCTCCATTAAATACCCATCAGGCGTGATTGAAGACATGATTGTCAGAGTTGGGCCATTCGCCTTTCCCACTGACTTTGTAGTGCTGGAAATGGAGGAGCACAAGAGTGCTACTCTCATTCTAGGAAGACCCTTTCTAGCAACTGGACGAACCCTCATTGATGTCCAACAAGGGGAAATAACCTTGAGAGTCAATGATGATGAGTTTAAGTTGAATGCTGTCAAAGCCATGCAGCATCTAGACACATCAAAAGACTGCATGAAAGTTGATCTTATTGACTCTTTGGTAGAAGAGATCAACATGGCTGAGAGTCTCGAATCAGAGTTGGAAGACATCTTTAAAGATGTTCAGCCCGATTTGGAGGATTCAGAGGAGATGAAAGAGCCTCTGAAATTTCCTCTGGAAGAGGAAAAACCTCCTAAACCCGAGCTCAAGCCATTACCACCATCCCTGAAATATGTATTTCTGGGAGAAGGTGACACATTTCCAGTGATCATAAGCTCTGCTTTAAATCCACAGGAAGAGGAAGCACTTATTCAAGTGCTAAGGACACACAAGACAGCTCTTGGGTGGTCCATAGGTGACCTTAAGGGCATAAGCCCAGCTAGATGCATGCACAAAATCTTATTGGAGGATAATGCTAAACCGGTGGTTCAACCACAGAGGTGGCTAAATCCAGCCATGAAGAAAGTGGTGCAGAAAGAGGTCACCAAATTACTGGAGGCTGGGATTATTTATCCTATTTCTGACAGCCCCTGGGTGAGCCCTGTCCAAGTTGTCCCCAAAAAGGGAGGCATGACAGTGGTTCATAATGAAAAGAATGAACTGGTTCCTACAAGAACAGTTACAGGGTGGCGCATGTGTATTGACTACAGAAGGCTCAATACAGTCACCAGAAAGGATCATTTTCTTTTACCATTCATAGACCAGATGCTAGAAAGATTGGCAGGTCATGATTATTACTGCTTTTTGGATGGCTACTCAGGCTATTACCAGATTGCAATAGATCCCCAGGATCAAGAGAAAACAGCATTCACATGTCCATCTGGAGTGTTTGCTTATAGAAGGATGCCATTTGGGCTGTGTAATGCGCCTGCAACCTTCCAGAGATGCATGCTCTCTATTTTCTCTGATATGGTGGAAAAATTTCTGGAAGTCTTCATGGATGACTTCTCAGTATATGGAGACTCATTCAGCTCCTGTCTTGATCACCTGAAACTTGTTCTGAAAAGATGCCAAGAGACCAACCTAGTTTTAAACTGGGAAAAATGTCACTTCATGGTGACTGAAGGGATTGTCCTTGGGCATAAAATTTCAAACAAGGGAATAGAGGTGGATCAAGCAAAGATAGAGGTAATTGAAAAATTACCACCACCTGCCAATGTTAAGGCAATCAGAAGCTTTCTGGGGCATGCAGGATTCTATAGGAGGTTTATAAAGGATTTTTCAAAAATCGCAAAACCTCTAAGCAATCTGCTAGCTGCTGACACGCCATTTGTGTTTGACACAGAATGTCTACAGGCGTTTGAAACGCTGAAAGCTAAGCTGGTCACAGCACCAGTTATTTCTGCACCAGACTGGACATTACCATTTGAGTTAATGTGTGATGCCAATGATCACGCCATTGGTGCAGTATTGGGACAGAGGCATGACAAGCTTCTGCACGTCATTTATTATGCTAGTCGCGTTTTGAATGATGCCCAGAAAAACTACACAACCACAAAAAAAGAATTACTTGCAGTGGTTTATGCCATTGACAAGTTCAGATCATACTTAGTAGGATCAAAAGTGATTGTGTATACTGACCATGCTGCTCTTAAATATCTACTCACAAAGCAGGATTCAAAACCTAGGCTCATCAGATGGGTGTTGCTTCTGCAGGAGTTTGATATAGAAATAAGAGACAGAAAAGGGACAGAGAACCAAGTGGCTGATCATCTGTCCCGGATAGAGCCAGTAGAAGGGACGTCCCTCCCTTCTCTAGAGATCTCTGAGACTTTTCCGGATGAGCATTTATTTACCATTCAGGAAACACCATGGTTTGCCGATATTGCAAACTATAAAGCTGCAAGGTTCATACCCAAAGAGTACAACAGGCAACAAAAGAAAAAATTAATTACTGATGCAAAGTACTACCTGTGGGATGAATCCTATCTCTTTAAGAGGTGTGTAGACGGAATAATCCGGAGATGTGTGCCTAGAGAAGAAGCACAGAGGATCCTATGGCATTGCCATGGATCACAATATGGAGGCCATTTCGGAGGTGAGCGAACAGCCACCAAGGTCCTCCAATGTGGCTTCTATTGGCCCATACTCTATAAAGATTCTTGAGAGTTTGTACGTAACTGTGACAGTTGCCAAAGAGCTGGTAATCTGCCTCATGGTTACGCCATGCCTCAACAAGGAATCTTGGAGATTGAGTTATTTGACGTATGGGGAATTGACTTCATAGGACCTTTCCCACCATCATTCTCAAACACTTATATTCTGGTGGCAGTTGACTATGTATCAAAATGGGTTGAGGCTATTGCCACACCCACCAATGATACTAAAACAGTGTTGAAGTTCCTCCAAAAATATATTTTCAGCAGGTTTGGGGTCCCTAGAGTACTACAGTGATGGGGGCACTCACTTCTGCAACAAATAGCTTTACTCTGCCATGGTCCGGTATGGGATTCACCACAAGGTGGCGACTCCATATCATCCACAGACTAATAGACAAGCTGAAGTCTCTAACAGAGAGCTAAAAAGAATCCTAGAGCGGACTGTAAATACCCGTAGAAAGGATTGGGCAAGAAGCTTGGATGATGCTCTGTGGGCATACAGAACAGCATTCAAGACTCTTATAGGGACCTCTCCATACCATCTGGTCTATGGTAAGGCATGTCACCTGCCCGTGGAACTGGAACATAAAGCCTACTGAGCAACCAGATTCCTGAACTTTGATGCCAAATTAGCAGGAGAAAAAAGATTGCTCCAGCTAAATGAGCTAGAGGAATTCAGATTCACTGCTTTCGAAAATGCCAAGCTTTATAAAGAAAAATAAAAAAAGTGGCATGACGGAAAGCTGTCATCTAGAATCTTTGAACTAGGACAAAAGGTTCTGTTGTTCAACTCTAGGCTCAGACTATTCCTCGGGAAACTGAAATCCCGGTGGAGGGGACCATATGTGATTACAAGTGTATCACCATATGGTTCTGTGGAGCTTCAGGATATTGATTCTGATAAGAAGTTCATTGTCAATGGACAGAGAGTCAAGCACTATCTTGAAGGCAATGTTAAGCAAGAGTGCTCAAGGCTGAAGCTAGATTAAAAGCTCAGTAAGGTCCAGCTAAAGACAATAAAGAAGCGCTTGCTGGGAGGCAACCCAGCCATGGGGCATCAATCCTCTAAGCATTTTGCCCTATTTTTATTTTTTGTTTATATTGAGTTCATTGATAACAAGGTAAAGAATCAATTGCATAAGTTCACAGGGTTACAGAAGGAATCTGCACACAAAACAGAGAAAAAGAGCTCACTGGCAAGAAAACGCCAGTAAGAGCCTATTTTGGGCGTTCAGCGCCCAAAAGGGGCAGCCAGTGGGCGCTGAACGCCAGTAAGGATAGCAATCTGGCGTTCAACGTCAGAAAAGGGCAACAACTGGGCGTTGAACGCCCAGGAGAACAGCATTTGGGTGTTGAACGCCCAAAACAGGCAGTGTTTGGGCGTTCAAACGCCAGGATGATGGGGAGGAGGTAAACTCATTCTTTCTTCATATTTTTCATTTTAATTCTGATTTTCATGTTTCAATTCATGATTTCTTACATAAACATGTTAAGAACCCTGATTTCTAAAATTCATAATTTTCAAAAATCCTACTTTAAAAATATCAAATGTATCTTAATCCATAAGCACAAACCCTCTTTTGCAAATTCAATCCAACTCTTTTTCAAATTTTCAAAACAAATCTATTTTTTTCAACTAATATTTTTTTTCAAATCTCCACATTATCTTTTTCAAAATCTAGATTTATCTTTTTCAAAAATTTTTCATATCTTTTCAATTTTAAACTATATCCTCTCTTATCATATCTTCTATCTTATCTTTTCTAAAGCAATCTTTTTATCATATCTTTTCAAAATTTTCGAACCCACCCCCCTCCCTTTATATATGGGTTCGGCCTCCACCCTCCTCCATAAACAATTGTACCTAGCTCTCCTTCTATCCCTCTCCTTTCTTTTCTTTTGCTTGAGGACAAGCAAACCTCTAAGTTTGGTGTGTTTATCCGTGATCACTAAGAGCATGGCTCCTAAGGGAAAACAACCCACTTCAAGAGGCAAGAAAGAGAGTGTTCCAAAACCACTTTGGAATCAAGGGAAGTTCTTATCTAAAGAACATGCAGACCATTATTACAAAATAATGGGTCTAAGATCAGTGATCCCGGAAGTTAGATTCGATCTGAAAGAAGACGAATATCCGAAGATCCAGGAGCAAATTCGAATCAGGAACTGGGAGGTCCTAGCTAATCCTGAGACGAAAGTGGGAAGGAATATGGTCCAGGAGTTCTATGCTAATATGTGGCAGACTGACAAGCAAAAACTATCTGGAACTGCTTTCTATGAATATCGGACCATGGTCAGAGGAAAGATTGTTCATACCACCCCTGACAAGATCAGAGAGATCTTAAAGCTACCTCAGCTGAAAGATGATCCAGACTCTTTCAACAGGAGAATGATGAGAACAGACAAGGGCCTGGATAAGATTCTAGAGGATATATGTATCCCTGGAGCAAGGTGGACCACTAGCACGAAGGGTGTCCCAAATCAACTCAAAAGGGAAGATCTCAAACCAGTCGCCCGAGGATGGCTGGACTTCATTGGGCATTCTCTGCTGCCCACTAGCAACCGTTCTAAAGTCACTGTTAAAAGAGCAGTGATGATCCATTGCATCATGATGGGAAAAGATGTGGAAGTTCATCAACTGATTTCAACTGAATTCTACAAAATTGCCAATAAAAATTCTAAAGAGGCCAGGTTGGCTTACCCAAGCTTGATTTCTCTGCTCTGCAAGGACGCTGGAGTAAAGATGGGAATAACTGAGTATATCTCAATTGAGAAACTAATCACCAAAGCATCAATGGAAAAACAACAAGCACAGGATGACCCCATCAAGAAGAAAACACGAGAATTTCTCCCAGAAATCCCTCAATCTGAATACTGGGAGTATCTTGAAACATCAGTTACCAAGATGCAAGAAGCTATGGAACAAATAATAAAGGAACAGAAGGAACAAAGTCAAATTCTTACCTATTTATTTAAAGAACAAGAGGAGCAAGGGCGTGACCTAAGGGAATTGAAGCGCCAGAAGTTATCTCTTGAAGGACCAAGCACCCCACAGATCAGAGGAACATCCACTTCCCAGAACAAAGGTTGTTAAATTCCAATTTCCGCCTTAACTCTGTGATAGTGTCATTATAGAAGTTCACCTTAGGAGTCATATAGTAGTAATTAGTATCTATTTTGATTTTATCTCCAATTAAGCCATAGTTTATTTCTCTCATCATCAGCAAACATGAATAAAATAGTAGATCTTTTGAATAAGAGGCAATAAAATTTCGAGTTCTTAATAAGAAAAATTCTAATTAGTTACATGTGGTGGCAATACTTTCTGTCTTCTGAATGAATGCTTGAACAGGGCATATGTCTTTTGAATTTGTTTTTTAAGACTGTTAAATATGTTGGCTCTTGAAAGAATGATGAACATGAGACATGTTATTGATAATCTGAAAAATCATAAAAATGATTCTTGAAGCAAGAAAAAGCAGCAAAAAAAAAAAAGCCAATAGCCCTTAAAACCAAAAGGCAAGGGTAATAAAAAGGATCCCAAGGCTTTGAGCATCAGTGGATAGGAGGGCCTAAGGGAATAAAATCCTGGCCTAAGCGGCTAAACCGAGCTGTCCCTAACCATGTGCTTGTGGCGTGAAGGTGTCAAGTGAAAACTTGAGACTGAGCGGTTAAAGTCAAGGTCCAAAGCAGAAAGAAGAGTGTGCTTAAGAACTCTAGACACCTCTAATTGGGGACTTTAGCAAAGCTGAGTCACAATTTAAAAGGTTCACCCAATTATGTGTCTGTGGCATTTATGTATCCGGTGGTAATACTGGAAAACAAAGTGCTTAGAGCCACGGCCAAGACTCATGAAATAGCTGTATTCAAGAATCATCATACTGAAATAGGAGAATTAATAACACTATCTGAATTCTAAGTTCCTATAGATGCCAATCACTCTGAGCTTCAATGGATAAAGTGAGATGCCAAAACTGTTCGAAAGCAAAAAGCTACTAGTCCCGCTTATCTGATTAGAATCTGAGCTTCACTCAAAAACTCTGAGATATTATTGCTTCTCAACCTATTAGTCTTCTATTTTATTTGTCTAGTTGCTTGAGGACAAGCAACATTTTAAGTTTGGTGTTGTGATGAGCGGATATTTTATACGCTTTTTGGTGTTAATTTCATATAGTTTTTAGTATATTCCAGTTAGTTTTTAGTTTATTCCCATTAGTTTTTAGGAAAAATTCATATTTCTGGACTTTACTATGAGTTGTGTATTTTTCTGTAATTTCAGGTATTTTTCTAGCTGAAATTGAGGGAGCTGAGCAAAAATCTGATTCAGGCTGAAAAAGGACTGCTGATGCTGTTGGATTCTGACCTTCCTGCACTCAAAGTAGATTTTCTGGAGCTACAGAACTCGAAATGGCGCGCTTCCAATTGCGTTGGAAAATAGACATCCAGGGATTTCCAGCAATATATAATAGTCCTACTTTGCTCAAGGATAGATGATGTAAATTGGCATTCAATGCCAGTTCTCTGCCCAATTCTGGCGTCCAGCGCCAGAAAAGGATTAAAAGTTGGAGTTCAACGCCAGAAATGGATCCAAACCTGGCGTTGAACGCCCAAAACAGCCTTATGCACGTGAATTATTTAAGTCTCAGCCCCAGCACACACCAAGTGGGCCCATCAATTATTTATGCGACTGCGTCATGTGCGTTCTGCTTAAGGCGCGTGGTCGCGTCAATCATGCGGCCGCGTCGCTGCTGATTCGTGCTTGGCACGCGATCGCGTCATCCATGCGATCGCGTGGGTACCAGTTTCCTTAAAGCTCTGTTTTGCTTTCTCCTTCCATTTTAGTATGTTTCCTTTTTCATCCTTTAAGTCTTTCTGCCTTTAGAAAATCTGAAACTACTCAACACACTAATCACGACATCGAATGGAAATAAAGGTAATTAAAATAATTAATTTTTAAAGCCTAGAAAACATGTTTTTCATTTACATCACATAATAAGGAAGGGAAGGTAAAACCATGCAATTAATGTGAATAAGTAGGTGAAGAGTTGAATAAATCACTCTAATTAAGCACAAAAGAACTCATGAAATATGGGTTTATCAACCTCCCCACACTTAAAACACTAGCATGTCCTCATGCTAAATCCAAGGTAAATAATTAAGGTTAGAGTGATGGAATGTTATGAAATGCAACTTATGCTAAATGCATCTACCTAATGAGTCATGCAATTCTAATTCATCCACTCATATATAAAGCCTACATGTAGTCAAATTATTTCACATTCTCAAGGAGATATATATATACATATATAGCTAACCCTTAAATAATAAAGCATTTTAGCAAATGAGATGGGAAAGAAAATATTGTACAAACTTGCAAAACAATTAGTAAATATAAGCACAGATATATGTTGATGAGTTATAGAACCCTCACTGGATTTTGTGTTTACTCTCTGGTCACTCAGTGTTTATTGGGTTATTCACTCTATTTTTCTTTTTATCCTTAATTTCTATAGCTTTGTTTTTCATCTAACCAGTCAATAATTATGGAATATAGTCATACCAAAAAGTCATAAGGTCTTAATTAAGGTTGTAATGGGGCCAAGGTAAAGGTGAGGATTTATGTATAGGATTAAGTGAGCTAATAAGCAAATCCTTAATTAGACTAAGATCTCACCTTAACATACATTTTTAGCAAGATAAAACTTCTTTACCTATTCTCCCATATTATCCCACTTATTGTTTACATGCTCATGTCTTTACTTTTTATTTTTATTCCATGTGCATTGTTTTTATTTTGCATTGGGGAATTTCTTTTGTATCCCCTTTTATTTAGATGCTGAAAATAATTTTTTTTTATACACATGGTAGTTGAATCACTTAGATTTTCTCATGAGCATGCTTACCAAATTTTATTTTTATTCTTTTAACTTTTTCTATCCTTTTATTTCTATTACCCATATTCCCAAAAGGTTTCCCACATTTAACTCTATTCATAATTTTCTATCTTAAGCTAATCAAGGATTCACTTGGGATTTTCTTTTGTTTTTCTGCTTAAGGCTAGTAATTTGGCTAAATAGAATAAAGGGGTTTTAAAAGGCTCAAGGGGGCTAACAAGGGTGATGTAAAAGGTAGGCTAATTTGGGGTAAGTGAGTTGAAATTAAATGATGGCCTCAATCATTCTCTTGGTATGTATCTATTCTATATTCTATAACTGGACATATAGATTAAAACAAAGGAAAGAACATCAGAATAAAAAGAAATGTAACACACAGAAATGAAATTATGGTTTGAATGCAACCATACAATTTAAGCTCAAAACTCACAGGCTGTGTGTTCTCTACTCAAGCATCATATATCATTTATATATTGTATGCAGGTTTAGTTAAAAATTCCCATTATTCTCATATAAAAATTATTTAGGGTAGCTTTTAAAGTTTTAATGTTCCTCCTTGATGAAATGTTGTCAGCTTAACTACATCATGTAATGCTATATACAAGTTTTGTGGATTTAAATCTGATATGTTCAATTTCTTAGCTTACTTCCTTTTTATATTTTTCAATTTAAACTATACTATCTTATGCTAAAAAGGGTAAACTATACTAATTAATCCACTAATAAATCAGAATTGCAAACTAAACTAAATAGCTAAAATAAATGAACTAAAGATGCAAAATGCAGAAAATAGAGCAAAAATACATAAAAGCAATGTATAAGTACTCAGAAAATAACAGTAAAAGGAAAAGAAAAGAAAAAAAAATACAGAAAAATATCCAAAATAAAAGAAAAAGTATGTAGTAGTTCACCAAAATAAACGCCAGAGATGGCGACCTCCCCACACTTAAAATGAAGCATCGTCCTCGATGCTCAATCAAGCCGGGTGTGAAGGAGTGTCATCACTGGTAGGGATGGTAGTTGGGGTCTCTGTGGCGGTGGTGGGCTGAGAGTCTGGCTGTTGTAGAGGGGGGACTGACTGGATCGGGATCTCAGGATCTGCAGCCTCAAGCTGGGGCATAACCTCCTAATGCGGGGCAGTCTGCTCTGTGGCTGCCTGCTGATGGGTCTCTGCCTGGGAATGAGGCTCCTTCTCGTGCTATCCTCCTCCTCCTCTGATGGCTCTGATGGTATGTCGGGCTCGGAGGGGATGTCGGCGCCCTGTCTGATCATCAGCTTTTGATGGGAATAGCGTCGCCTGCTGCGGCGCTCCAATCTCTCATACCGGCGCCTGTTACGGCGCTCCATCTGATCAAGCTGGCGGAATAGATGGTGCACGAGGCGATAAACCGGCTCAGAGGCGGGTGGAGGTGCAGTGGTAGCAGCAGGGGCAGCTGGGGCAGCTGTGGATGAAGAGGGTCCAGTAGACGGAGGGGCTGTCTCATCAGTAGCAGTGACAGGTGGTGGTCTGTAGCCCAAAGCAAGGAAGTTCCTGCTGTGAGGAATGATCTTCCTGCAGTCCGCTGCTGGTGGTCGCTCATCGGCATCCTCTCAAGGCACATCAGCCTGACGGCCTAGCCGTGTAACTAGATAAGGAAAGGGGAGGGTGCCTCGGACGTGGACCCTGGCCATATAATGCCGGATAAAACGAGGTAAGTACAGATCCTTACTCTCCAGCACACACCAGAGGAGAGTGATCATGGTAACCGGGATCTCAGTCTCGTGAGTACTCGGCATCACAAAATTACTCAAGATCTGATGCCAAAGCCGAGCCTCATCATTCAAGTACACTCTCTTGATCCCTCTAGGCATAGTGGTGTTCTGACCCATCTCCCAAGGAACAGCAGGGTCGAGAGCTATCCGTGCCTTCACGGCGTCCCAGTCAAACTGCATCTGGCCCATGTCCTCCTCAGCCTGTGCAAAACCATCTGGCTGATCGGACTTGGCTGGGAGCTGGAGAATGGTCTCTATGGCCTCCTCAGTGACCAGAATTTGCTTTCCCCTCAGGTTCACTGCATCTAGGGTAGTAAGGTAGTAGTTGCAATAGAATTCCCGGACCCAAGATGCATTGACCTCTGTCAGTGGTCTCTCCAGAAAGAACCAGCCCCGTTGCTTGATTTGCTTAGTAGTGTATTGCTGGAGGGCTTCTGGAATCTTCAAGGTACGTTCGAGGTATAGATTTCTGGAGTTTGCAAAAGCCGGGTACTTCAGTTCACAGTACCGGTTTGCAAATTTTATAGGATCATTTGCAGGGAGCAGCTGGTCAGCTTTTTCCTGCTGTGTAAAGTTCTTCTCCCGCCATGAGGAATCGTGCATTAGAGCAATGATGGACTGGGAAGAATCTCCTCTCTTGCGCTTGCCAGTAGCCTTGCCTTTGCCTTTCTTCTGTGAGGCAGACATCCTGAAAAACAGAAAACCAGGAATGGATAAAAAAATAGGAAAGCAAATAGGCAATTAAACAAAGGAAACTCAAAGTAGTAAGGGAGAAATAGAATAAGGAAAATGAGCAATTGAAATTGATTGAATTAATGTTAAATGGAAAGAAAAATCAATATGCCATAGTGAGAAAGTTAGAGGAAGTGAAAGTAATCTGAAAGGAGATCAAGAGGGTTAGTATGGTAAAAAGAAATTAGTAAATTAAAATTAGTGAGTTAGGAAAGTAAGTGACATAGAAAAAATTCCATATAACAAGGATTCACAGGTAAGAATAGAAGTACTCATAATCGAATAAAGAAAACAGGGTGATGCTGATTTGAATAGAAATAAAGAAATCAGAAATTGGAATCAGTGGATCACAAATGCAGGTTATGAACCAGGAAATCAAAGAGGATAAGAAAGTCTGCCATAGCATTCATGTAATGGTTTGGGTAAAGCAGAGTAAAACAGATTTCAGAAATGCCAAACCAAAACATGAATGAAAACAATTTTTTTTAAAAAAATTTGGGCAGCATTCTGGCTGAAATTGGATTGTCCCGAAAAATAAACAGCAATCATATCAGTTCATATGAATTAAAAAATCAAGCTGCATGTACATAGATATAAAATAAACATAAAAACTCAATGTAAACAGCAGCAACATACAAGAAAGCAGCATATGAAACATGATTATAGCAGCAACATATTTGCACACAGGATAAAACAGAAGTAAGAAAGTGCAAGTAAACAGACCTAGATCCACTAACCACAGCCTAAGCTACCTAACAACCTAAAAATCCACTTCAACATGCAAGGCTAGCTATCCTAATTATGAACATAAATGGAATAAAAAATACAGAAAAGTTACGAACGGATAAAAAGGGTTGCTTGTTGCGGAACCTGGTAAGCAGAAGGGGTGGAACAAGGAAGAAGGTGGCTGCGGCGGCGTCCGACGTGGTGGTGGTGCACGGCGTCGCGGTGGCTGCTGATGGGGGCAGTGGCGGCGAGGGTTTTGGGTTGGTGATAGAAGAAGGGGATAGGGGAAGGGAAGGGGGTGGTTGTTGCTGGCTGAAGGGGGTGGGTGGCGGAGAGGGGGGCGCGACTGGATGGCCGGCGGTGGCTGGCGGTGGTCGCGGAAGGAGTGGTGGAGATGGGGGGGGGAGAGAGGAGGACGGGAGAAGAAGGGAGGGGGGTTGGGGCGGCGGCGTACGGGGTGGCGGCGGCGTCTGGGTGGTGGTGTGGTGGGGCGGGCGGTGGTCGCGGAGGCAGTTGTGGTGGAGAGGGGGGAAGAGAGGAAGAAGGAAGAAGAGAGAAGGGGAGAGGGTTGGGGCGGCGGCATCTGGGTGGCCGGCGGTGGCGGTTGGGTGGTGCTGGGTGGTGGTTGGAGGAGAGGGAGTAGAGAGGGAGAAGAGGGTTTGGGGGTGGGGGGGCTCGCGACTGATAGGGTTGGCGGGCTGGGGGGTTATATTTTCGAATCCACGCGGTCGCGTGGTTGGGACGAAAATGGGAGTGACGCGATCGCGTGGGGTGCGCGATCGCATGAGAGGGGGAGAAAGAAGGGTGACGCAATCGCGTGGGTCGCGCGATCGCGTCGCTGGAATTTGTGCTAAACGCACGACTCCAGCGCCGTTTTAGGGCAACTCTCTGTCTCCTTTTGGGGTGATGTGCAATCCATGCGACGCGATCGCGTCGCTCACGCGGTCGCGTGGGATTGGTATTTGTGCATGTGATGCGGTCGCATGGGGCATGCGATCGCGTGGGCCAATTTATGCGAAACGCACAGGGGCCGCACGATTCCAGCCCAACTTTCTGTTTGTTGGATCTTTACGCCGATATATATATCACGCGGCCGCGTGGGTCACGCGGTCGCGCGGGTGGTGTTTTCCGCGATATGACGCGATCGCATGGGGCATGCGGTCGCGTCGTGCATCTCCCTTTTTTTTGTGCATGAAAAATGCAGAATGTAATGATTAATAAGAATGTTATACATGATTCCAGGTTTAATAAATTAAAATGAAAAAGGAAAAATGAAAGCAATTAACAAGAAATAAATTGAAAAAGAAGCGACCATACCCTGGTGGGTTGTCTCCCACCTAGCACTTTTAGTTAAAGTCCTTAAGTTGGACATTGGAGGAGTATCCTGTTATGGTGGCTTGTGTTTAAATTCGTCCAAAAATTTTCACCAGTGCTTGGAATGCCAATAGCCTCCGGGGTCCCAAACTAAGCACGCAAAGCTTCCGAACAACTTTAAATATATTGTTAGGCTCCTGGGATGACAAATGTCAGAATAAACTCCAGGATTCCAAACCTTGCTTTTAAATCCGCCTCCGTCTTGATCTACATGTTTCCATTCGGGCGGGTTAAGAAGTAGAATCTCACCTTGGTGACCAAACGTCTTCCGTGATCCATGTGATTGAGCATGATACCAATCCGTGTACTTTGAAGTGAAGCGTGGAACTTTATTGAACCTTGTGCACCAGCTCTGAGTACGAGCCATTTCCCTCTTACTCTTAAAGCCGCAGAGAGCTCTAAGTTGGCCATCTGTTTCGAGCAAACCATATTCAAGTGAATAAGTAAAATTATAAGTTAAGGATTGTACCCACTTGAAGCTTGTATTAGGTGGTAATGGCCTTGGGATAGGTGTTTTTGGTGGTCCTGCAAGTTCCGTTTCCTTGTGCTCTTCTGTGAATTCTTCCACTTCTTTGCAAAGATCTTCAATTGTATCTGTGTCCTGGTCAAAGTCTTCGGTGTCTTCCTCATCACTTGAGTCGTAGATTGGAGGTTGAGAGAAATCTACCTCTGCATCATCCTCATATTCACTTGGGAAAAATTCTTCGATCTCAGAGAATTCACTTGTGGGCGCAAGTTCATCACTAGGAGAACTAGACTTGTGACTATCATCATCAAGGAAATTTGCTTCTTGGGTTATTCCGTCTGATTCTTCGTAAACGACTTGCCTTGGAGATTGTATGGTATCCTCCTTAGCATTAACCGTAGCGTCTTGGACGGAGTTTTCCTCAATTCTGGATTCCCAAGGAAGTTCAGCATCTCCTAGATCTTCAACCAACTCTTCTACTTGAACAATGACAGCTTCTTCCACTTGTTCTAGTACGAATTCATTCTCTGTCTTGTCCACTGGAGTCTCTAGTATTTCTTTCATGCTACGCTCTTCATCGGGCTGTCCACATGGAGCTGTGGTTGGTCCTTGTATATTTGAGCGTCTAGTGGCCCATTGAATTAGTGCTTGCTCCAGTTGTTGAATGGTTGTTTGAAATTTACTCACTGTTTCTTTTAGGCGATCCTCTGCTTCGCGGTTTGCCAGACTTGGACATGATACAAAGGAAAGTGGTGATGATTGGGAACGATTGGATTGGTATTGGGGTAAGGAAGGATCATATGATGGCGAATGGTGAAGAGAAGCTTGTGAGTATGGTGGTTCGAGGTTATATTAAAAGGATGGTTCATATGCACGGGGTGGGGGTTGTTGGTAGTTACAAGGTTGTCCACCATGTCTTTCAGCTGGGTATGCACGGTAGAATGGTCTTTGCCCAGGATATCTCGGAGGGTGTTGCTGCCAAAAGGGTTGATTAGATCCTCTTGGTTCCATCCATCCATGATTGGTCTGACCTTGATGCACATTCCTACTGTAACTTCTATTTCCTTTAACAATATTAGAACCAAACTCAAAGCGAGGGGGTGAGAGTTCATAGTAGCAAATAAAGATAAAAAGAAAAAACAAAAATAAATAAACAAGCAAAAGAAAAATATTTATAATAACCAATAATAAGGCACACGTTAGCAGTTCCCCGGCAACGGCGCCATTTTGACGTCAGGATTTTTGCCAGTGAAGAATGTCATAAAAACAGTCGCGTTGTAGATATAGTCTCTAAACCGACAGAAATCCCTTCGTACAAACGTTTTGGTTGTCACAAGTAACAAACCCCTTAAAAATTGTTAACCGAGTATTCAAACCTCGGGTGGTCTTCTCAAGGAACTGCGAGGAAGTATGTTCTTATTATTGGTTATAAAGGTTGTAATCGGGGTTTAGAGGGTGAGAAGTAAGTAATTTAAATGACGAGTGAATTAAATGGCAATTAAAAATAAATAATAACTGTAAAACAACTTTTGGCAAGATAGGGGAAATTAGAAGTCCAACTTAGTTATCCCTCTCAACAATAATGAAAGTTGTATTTTAATTCTACTTGGTCAACCCTTGCCAGGGCAAAGGAAAGTCAAGGGACTAATTAATTTGACCCTTTGAATCCTAATTATTTCCTAAGAAAAGGTTGGAATTATTTAGGTTCAGCTCAATTAGCAAAATAACGATTATCAATTATGTTGAATTTAATAACTGTTGAGTTACTAAATTCTTAACCAAGACCAAAAGGGGAAAAAGTAAAATTGCTGGAATAATAAAAATATCCTTAGATGGGAAGCAATGATAACTTAAATCAAAGAGAACAATCATGAACTGAAAATACCTCAATTATTATAAATTCAGCAATCTGTGACATGGAATAATTCATAAATCAAATTATAATAATCAATTCAAATGTTGGAATAAATAAATGTAGAACCAAAATAAAAGAACATTAAAACTTGGATCCAGAGTTACTCCCAAAACAAGAAGAAGTCCTAAATCCTAAGAGAGAGAGAAAATCTCTCTCTAAACTAAATCTAAATCATAAAAACTAGAAATTGGCGAGCTCTCTCTGAATGGATGCATTCCTCCACTTTATAACCTCTGGTCTATGCTGTCTGTACTTGGATCTGGGCCAAAAAGGGCTTCAGAATTCGCTGGGGGCGTTTTCTGTAATTTCTGGTGCGTGGCCTCTGTCACGCGTCCGCGTGGGTCACGCGGTCGCGTCATTTGGAGCTTTTCCTTCCCACGCGGTTGCGTCAGTCATGCGACCGTGTCATGTGCGTTCTGCTTAAGGCGCGCGGTCGCGTCAGTCATGCGGCCGCGTCGCTGCTGATTCGTGCTTGGCACGCGATCGCGTCATCCATGCGATCGTGTGGGTACCAGTTTCCTTAAAGCTCCGTTTTGCTTTCTCCTTCCATTTTAGTATGTTTCCTTTTTCATCCTTTAAGTCATTCTGCCTTTAGAAAATCTGAAACTACTCAACACACTAATCACGACATCGAATGGAAATAAAGGTAATTAAAATAATTAATTTTTAAAGCTTAGAAAACATGTTTTTCATTTACATCACATAATAAGGAAGGGAAGGTAAAACCATGCAATTAATGTGAATAAGTAGGTGAAGAGTTGAATAAATCACTCTAATTAAGCACAATCTATGTTATCTTGTAAATCTTAGTTAGGAAATCAATTATGATTATCAGTTTGACTTGCGAAGAATAAGAGAGCATGAAATAAATACTTGTTATGTAGTAATGGAGAATATGTTGGAGTTTTGGAGATGCTTTGTCTTCTGAATCTCTGCTTTCCCCCTGTCTTCTTCTTCACACACGCAAGGTTCCTCCTATGGCAAGCTGTGTGTTGGTGGATCACCGTTGTCAATGGCTACCATCCGTCCTCTCAGTGAAAAGGGTCCAGGTGCGCTGTCACCGCACAGCTAATCATCTGTCGGTTCTCACTCCTGCTGGAATAGGATCCATTGATCCTTTTGCGTCTGTCACTACGCCCAACCTTTGTGAGTTTGAAGCTCGTCACAGTTATTCAATCCCTGAATCCTACTCGAAATACCACAGACAAGGTTTAGACTTTTCGGATTCTCAAGAATGCTGCCAATGGATTCTAGCTTATACCACGAAGATTTTGATTAAGGAATCCAAGAGATATTCATTCAATCGAAGGTAGAATGGGAGTGGTTGTCAGGCATGCGTTCATAGATTGAGAATGGTGATGAGTGTCACGGATCATCACATTCATCATATTGAAGTGCGAATGAACATCTTAGATAGAAACAAGCGTGTTTGAATGGAAAACAGAAATAATTGCATTAATTTATCGAGACACAGCAGAGCTCCTCACCCCCAACAATGGAGTTTAGAGACTCATGCCATCAAAGAGTACAAAGTTCAGATCTAAAATGTCATGAGGTACAAAATAATCCTCTAAAAGTTGTTTAAATAGTAAGCTAGTAATCTAGGTTTGCAGAGAATGAGTAAACTATGATAGATAGTGCAGAAATCCACTTCTGGGGCCCATTTGGTGTGTGCTGGGGCTGAGACTTAAGCTTTACACATGCTTAGGCTGTTTCTGGAGTTAAACACCAGGTTGTAACCTGTTTTGGGCGTTTAACTCCAACTTGTAACCTGTTTCTGGCGTTTAACGCCAGACTGCAACATGGAACTGGCGTTGAATGCCAGTTTACGTCATCTATCCTTGAGCAAAGTAGGGACTATTATATATTTCTGGAAAGCCCTGGATGTCTACTTTCCAACGCAATTGGGAGCGCACCAATTGGACTCATGTAGCTCCAGAAAATCTATTCCAAGTGCAGAGAGGTCAGAATCCAACAACATCAGCAGTCCTTTTTCAGCTTGAATCAGATTTTTGCTCAGCTCCCTCAATTTCAGCCAGAAAATACCTGAAATTACAGAAAAACACACAAACTCATAGTAAAGTCCAGAAATATGAATTTTGCCTAGAAACTAATAAAAATATACTAAAAACTAACTAAAACATACTAAAAACTACATGAAATTAACCCCAAAAAGCGTATAAAATATCCGCTCATCAAGACTCAATGAGGATGAATTCGTGCTAAATGCTGTCAAAGCTATGCAACACCCAGACACCCCAGTGAAATGCATGAGCATTGATATCATTGATTCCCTGGTGGAAGAAGTGAACATAGTTGAGAGACTCGAAGAAGAGCTAAACAACATCTTTTATGATGCCAAGCCTGATTTGGAGGAACCAGAAGAAATGGAGGAGATTTTAAAAGCCCCTAAGGAAGAGGATAGACCTTCCAAACTCGAGCTCAAACCATTACCACCATCCTTGAAATATGCATTTCTAGGAGATGGGGACACTTACCCTGTGATTATAAGCTCTGCTCTAGAGCCACAGGAAGAAGAAGCACTAATCCAAGTGCTGAAGACACACAAGACAGCTCTTGGGTGGACCATAAATGACCTTAAGGGCATTAGTCTAACCTGATGCATGCACAAGATCTGGCTAGAGGGTGACGCCAAACCTGTGGTGCAACCACAAAGGCGACTAAATCTAGCCATGAAGGAAGTAGTGCAAAAAGAAGTCACAAAACTCTGGGAGGCTGGGATTATCTATCCTATTTTAGACAGCCCCTGGGTGAGCCCTGTTCAAGTTATACCCAAGAAGGGAGGAACGACAGTAGTTCACAATGAAAAAAATGAACTGATTCCCACAAGAACAGTTATAGGGTGGCATATGTGCATTGACTATAGGAGACTTAACAATGCCACAAGAAATGATCATTTTCCTTTACCATTCATAGATCAGATGCTGGAGAGACTGGCAGGGCATGCATTCTACTGCTTCTTTGATGGCTATTCAGGCTACAATCAAATTGCAGTAGACCATCAGGACCAAAAAAAGTCAGCATTCACATGCCCATATGGGGTGTTTGCTTACAGAAGAATGCCATTTGGCCTGTGCAATGCACCTGCAACCTTTTAAAGGTGTATGCTCTCCATTTTCTCTGATATGGTTGAGAAATTTTTTGAAGTATTCATGGATGACTTCTCTGTCTTCGGTGATTCCTTTGATGCTTGCCTTAACCATCTGGCCTTAGTTTTGAAACGATGCTAAGAAATATGGTTTTAAATTAGGAAAAATGCCACTTCATGGTGATTGAAGGAATTGTTCTTGGACATCGGATTTCAAACAAAGGGATAGAGGTGGATCAAGTTAAGGTGGAAGTAATTGAAAGATTACCACCACCAACTAATGTTAAGGCAATCAGAAGTTTTCTGGGACATGCAGGATTTTACAGGAGGTTTATAAAAGATTTTTCTAAAATTGCAAAGCTCCTGTGCAATCTCCTAGCCACTGACACTCCTTTTGTCTTTGACAAAGAGTGCCTGCATGCCTTTGAAACTCTAAAAGCCAAGCTTATCACTGCACCCATCATTTCTGCACCCAATTGGGACTTGCCATTCGAACTGATGTGTGATGCCAGTGATCATGCCGTTGGCGCAGTCCTGGGACAGAGACATGATAAGCTCCTGCATGTCATTTATTATGCCAGTCGTGTTCTAAATGACGCACAGAGGAATTACACCACCACAGAGAAGAAATTATTTACAGTGGTTTATGCCATTGGCAAGTTCAGATCTTATTTGATAGGATCTATACTGACCATGCTGCTCTCAAATATCTCCTCACCAAGCAGAATTCTAAGCCAAGGCTGATAAGATGGGTGCTACTCCTGCAAGAGTTTGATATAAAAATCAGAGACAGAAAAAGATAAGAAAATCAAGTGGCTGACCACTTGTCTCGGATTGAACCAGTAGCAAGAACATCACCTTCCTCTATTGAGATATCCGAAACCTTTCCTGATGAGTAACTCTTTGCAATTCGGATAGCACCTTGATTTGCAGACATTGTAAATTACAAGGCCATAAGGTTCATCCCCAAAGAATACAGTAGACAGCAAGCTCGAAAGCTCATGCACGATGCAAAGTACTACTTGTGGGATGAACCATATCTTTTCAAGAGATGCTCAGACGGAATAATCCGCCATTGTGTATCTAAAGAAGAAGCACAGAAGATCTTATGAAATTGCCATGACTCAAACTATGGAGGACACTTTGGAGGTGAGCGGACAGGCACCAAAGTCCTTCAAAGTGGCTTCTACTGGCCAACACTCTTCAAGGATGCCCGAGTGTTTGTACGTAACTGTGATAGTTGCCAAAGGGCTGGCAATCTCCCTCATTGTCATGACATGCCTCAATAAGGGATCCTAGAGGTTGAGCTATTTGATGTATGGGATATAGACTTCATGGGACCTTTCTCACCTTCATATTCAAACACCTACATCCTTGTGGTAGTGGATTACGTGTCTAAATGGTTTGAGGTAGTTGCATCACCCATTAATGATACTCAAGTAGTGATCAAATTTCTTCAGAAACACATCTTCAGCAGGTTTGGTGTCCTAAGGACACTGATTAGTAATGGACGTAGTCATTTCTGTAACAGACAGCTTAACTCCTTACTACACCGTTATGGTGTTCGCCACAGAGTAGCAAGTCCATATCATCCACAGACAAATGGGCAAGTTGAGGTCTCCAACAGGGAATTGAAAAGAATCCTAGAAAGAACAGTGAGCACCTCTAGAGAAGATTGGGCAAGAAAGCTTGATGATGCTCTTTGGGCATACATGACAGCTTTCAAGACTCCTATAGGGATGTCACCATACCAATTGGTTTATGGGAAAGCATGTCATTTACCAGTGGAACTGGAACATAGGGCCTACTAGGCAACCAGATTTCTCAACTTTGATGCTAAAGCAGCAGGAGAAAAAAGGTTGCTCCAGCTGAATGAGTTGGATGAATTCCGGCTTGCTGTATTCGAGAATGCAAAAATCTATAAGGAAAGAGCCAAAAAGTGGCATGACAGGAAGATATCTTCCAGAGTCTTTAAACCTAGCCAGAAAGTTTTACTCTTTAATTCTAGACTCAAGCTCTTGCCTGGGAAGCTCAAGTCACATTGGACCGGACCTTTTATGGTCACTGATAAACCACTATTTTATGGTTTATCTTGTGCTCAATTGAGTAGTTTTTATCAACTCTTTACCCACTTATTCATACTATTTGCATGGTTTTACATTTGCCTTCCTAATTATGTGCTTTGATTGAAAACATGCTTCTTTAGCCTTAAGTTCCCTATGTTTAATCCTCTCTTATTACCATTAGATGCCTTGATATGTGTGTTAAGCAATTTCTGAGATTACAGGGCAGGAATGGCTCAGAGGATGGAAAGAAAGCATGCAAAAGTGGAAGGAATACAAGAAGTTGGAGAAACTGCTAAGCTATCCAGCCTGACCTCTTCGCACTCAAATGGCTATAACTTTAGCTACAGAGGTCCAAACGACGCGGTTCTAGTTGCGTTGGAAAGCTAACAGCCAGGGCTTCGATTTGATATATAATTTGCCATAGCTACCTGGTGTGCAAAATTGTGATCTCAGGCAACGGCGTCAAAAACTCAGTACGCACGTCTTAATAAATCGTTTTTCATTCACAACTTCGATACAACTAACCAGCAAGTGCACTGGGTCGTCCAAGTAATAAAACCTTACGTGAGTAAGGGTCGATCCCACAGAGATTGTTAGTATGAAGTAAGCTATGGTCATCTTGTAAATCTCAGTCAGGCAGATATCAAATGGTTATGGAGTTTTCGAATAATAATAATAAATAAACAGAAAATAAAGATAGAAATACTTATGTAAATCATTGGTGAGAATTTCAGATAAGCGTATAGAGATGCTTTCGTTCCTCTGAACCTCTGCTTTCCTGCTGTCTTCATCCAATCATTCCTACTCCTTTCCATGGTAAGCTTTCTGTAAGGCATCACCGTTGTCAATGGCTACATCCCATCCTCTCTGTAAAAAAGGTCCTAATGCTCTGTCACGGCACGGCTAATCATCTAGAGGTTCTCGATCATACTGGAATAGGATTCACCCTCCTTTTGCGTCTGTCACTACGCCCAACACTCGCAAGTTTGAAGATCGTCACAGCCATCCCTTCCCAGATCCTACTCGGAATACCACAGACAAGGTTTAGACTTTCCGGATCTCAGAAATGGCCATCCATGGGTTCTAACTTATACCACGAAGATTCTAATATCTCGGACTCGGTCCTCTGTATTAGATATCTAAGAGATACTCATTCTAGCTTGTTTGCATGTAGAACAGAAGTGTTTGTCAGGCACGCGTTCATAAGTGAGAATGATGATGAGCGTCACATAATCATCACATTCATCATGTTCTTGGGTGTGAATGGATATCTTAGAAGCGGAATAAGTTGAATTGAATAGAAAAACAGTAGTACTTTGCATTAAATCATGAGGAACAGCAGAGCTCCACACCTTAATCTATGGAGTGCAGAAACTCTACCGTTGAAAATACATAAGTGATGAAGGTCCAGGCATGGCCGAATGGCCAGCCCCCAAACATGATCAATATGATCCAAAGTTGAACTAAAAATCCTAAGATTATTAGATGTAAATACAATAGTAAAAAAATCCTATTTATACTAAACTAGTTACTAGGGTTTACAGAATTGAGTAAATGATGTAGAAATCCACTTCTGGGGCCCACTTGGTGTGTGCTTGGGCTGAGCTTGAAGTTTACACGTGGAGTGGTCATTCTTAGAGTTGAACGCCAGTTTGTAACGTGTTTCTGGCGTTGAACTCCACTTTGCAACTTGTTTCTGGCGCTGGACGCCAGACTGCAGCATGGAACTGGCGTTGAACGCCAGTTTACGTCGTCAATCCTTATTCAAAGTATAGACTATTATATATTGCTGGAAAGTCCTGGATGTCTACTTTCCAACGCAATTGAAAGCGTGCCATTTGAAGTTCTGTAGCTCCAGAAAATCCACTTTGAGTGCAGGGAGGTCAGAATCCAACAGCATCAGTAGTCCTTCTTCAACCTCTGAATCTGATTTTTGCTCAAGTCCCTCAATTTCAGCTAGAAAATACCTGAAATCACAGAAAAACACACAAACTCATAGTAAAGTCCAGAAATGTGAATTTAACATAAAAACTAATAAAAACATCTCTAAAAGTAACTAGATCCTACTAAAAACATACTAAAAACAATGCCAAAAAGCGTATAAATTATCCGCTCATCACAATACCAAACTTAAATTGTTGCTTGTCCCCAAGCAACTGAAAATCAAATAGAATAAAAAGAAGAGAATATACTATAAATTCCAAAATATCAATGAAACATAGCTCCACTCAGATGAGCGGGACTTGTAGCTTTTTGCCTCTTGAATAGTTTTGGTATCTCACTTTATCCATTGAAGTTCAGAATGATTGGCATCTATAGGAACTTAGAATTCAGATAGTGTTATTGATTCTCCTAGTTCAGTATGTTGATTCTTGAACACAGCTACTTTATGAGTCTTGGTCGTGACCCTAAGCACTTTGTTTTCCAGTATTACCACCGGATACATAAATGCCACAGACACATAACTGGGTGAACCTTTTCAAATTGTGACTTAGCTTTGCTAAAGTCCCCAATTAGAGGTGTTCAGGGTTCTTAAGCACACTCTTCTTTTTGCTTTGGACCTTGACTTTAACCGCTCAGTCTCAAGTTTTCACTTGACACCTTCACGCCACAAGCACATGGTTAGGGACAGCTTGGTTTAGCCGCTTAGGCCAGGATTTTATTCCTTTAGGCCCTCCTATCCACTGATGCTCAAAGCCTTGGATCCTTTTTATTACCCTTGCCTTTTGGTTTTAAGAGCTTTTGGCTTTTTCTGCTTGCTTTTTCTATTTTTTTTCGCTATTTTTCTTTTCTTTTTTTTTCTGCAAGCTTTTGTATTCACTGCTTTTTCTTGCTTCAAGAATCATTTTTATGATTTTTCAGATTATCAAGTAACATGTCTCCTTTTCATCATTCTTTCAAGAGCCAACATATTTAACATTCTTAAACAACAACTTCAAAAGACATATGCACTGTTCAAGCATTCATTCAGAAAATAAAAAGTATTGTCACCACATCAATATAATTAAACTAAGTTCAAGGATAAATTCGAAACTCATGTACTTCTTGTTCTTTTGAATTAAAAACATTTTTCATTTAAGAGAGGTGATGGATTCATAGGATATTCATAACTTTAAGACAAAGTTACTAAATACTAATGATCATGTAATAAGACACTAACATAGATAAGCACTTAACATAAAGAAAACGAAAAATAGAAAATTTGAGAACAAGGAATGAGTCCACCTTAGTGATGGTAGCGTTTCCTTCTTGAGGAACCAATGATGTCCTTGAGCTCTTCTATGTCTCTTCCTTGTCTTTGTTGCTCCTCCCTCATTGCTCTTTGATCTTCTCTAATTTCATGGAGGATGATGGAGTGATCTTGATGTTCCACCCTTAATTGTCCCATGTTGGAACTTAATTCTCCTAGGGAGGTGTTGATTTGCTCCCAAAAATTATTTGGAGGAAAGTGCATCCCTTGAGGCATCTCAGGGATTTCTTGGTGATGAGCTTCTTCATGCGTCTCTTGAGATCCATGAATAGGCTCTCTTGTTTACTCCATCTTTTTCTTAATGATGGGCTTGTCCTCTTTAATGAGGATATCTCCCTCTATGTCAATCCCAGTCGAATTGCATAGGTGGCAAATGAGGTGAGAAAAAGCTAACCTTGCCATAGTGGAGGACTTGTCAGCCACCTTGTAGAGTTCTTGAGGTATAATCTCATGAACCTCCACTTTCTCCCCAATCATGATGCTATGGATCATGATGACCCGGTCTATTGTAACTTCAGACCCGTTGCTAGTGGGAATGATTGAGCGTTGAATGAACTCCAACCATCTTCTAGCTACAGGCTTAAGGTCCAGTCTTCTCAGTTGAACCGGTTTGCCTTTTGAGTTAATCTTCCATTGAGCTCCTTCCACACATATGTCCATCAGGACTTGGTCCAACCTTTGATCAAAGTTGACTCTTCTTGTGTAGGGGCGTGCGTTCTCTTTCATCATTGGCAAGTTGAACGCCAACCTCACATTTTCCGGACTAAAATCTAAGTATTTTTCCCGAACCATGGTGAGATAATTCTTTGGGTTCGGGTTCTTACTTCGATCATGGTTCCTAGTGATCCATGCATTAGCATAGAACTCTTGAACCATTAGAATTCTGACTTGTTGGATGGGGTTTATTAGAACTTCCGAACCTCTTCTTTGGATCTCATGTCGGATCTCCGGATACTCATTTTTCTTGAGTTTGAAAGGGACCTCGGGGATCACCTTCTTCTTGGCCACAACATTATAGAAGTGGTCTTGATGGGCTTTGGAGATGAATCTTTCCATCTCCCATGACTCGGAGGTGGAAGCTTTTGTCTTCCCTTTCCCTTTTCGAGAGGATTCTCCAGTCTTAGGTGCCATCAAGGGTAATGGAAAAACAAAAAGCTTATGCTTTTACCACACCAAACTTAGAATATTGCTCGCCCTCGAGCAAGAGAAGAAAGAAAAGAAGAAGAAGAAGAAGATATGGAAGAGAGGGAGAGAGGGTTGTGTTTCGGCCAAGAGGGGATGAGAGGGTTGTGTTGTGTGAGAATGAAGAAGAATGGAGAGGTTTATATAGTGGAGGAAGAGGGGTTAAGGTTCGGCCATATAGCGTGGGTTTGGGTGGGAAAGTGATTTTGAATTTTGAAGGTAGGTGGGGTTTATGAGGTAGGTTTATGGGGAAGAGTGGATGGATGTGAGTGGTGAATGGGCAATAGGGAAGAGAGATTGAGGTGATTGGTGAAGGGTTTTGGGGAAAGGTGTTTATTGGGAAGAGAGGATGAATGAGAAGAGGGGAGAGTATGAGTGGAGGTAGGTGGGGATCCCGTGGGGTCCACAGATGCTGAGATGATCCTGTGGGGTCCACAGATCCTGAGGTGTCAAGGATTTACATCCTTGCACCATTGAGGAATGTAAAATGCCTTTGCATGCAATTTTGGCGTTTAAACGCCGAATTGATGCTTGTTCTGGGCGTTCAACGCCCAGCTGCAGCATGTTTCCGGCATTGAAAGCCAGTTCTATGCTTGTTTCTGGTATTCAGCACCAGCTTTCCTCAGTGTACATTCCTGGCGTCTGAACGCCAGGATGCTACTTGTTTCTGGCGTTCAACACCAGATCCATGCTCTGTTCTGGCGTTGAACGCCAGCCAGATGCTCCTTACTGGCGTTTAAACGCCAGTAAGCCCTTCTTCCAGAGTGTGATTTTTCTTCTGCTGTTTTTGATTCTGTTTTTAATTTTTCTATTTATTTTGTGACTCCACATGATCATGAACCTAATAAAACATAAAAGAACAATAAGAATGAAAATAAAATTAGATAAATAAAAATTGGGTTGCCTCCCAACAAGCGCCTCTTTAATGTCAATAGCTTGACAGTGAGCTCTCATGGAGCATCACAGATGTTCAGAGCATTGTTGAGACTTCCCAACACCAAACTTAGAATTTGGATATGGGAGTTCAACACCAAACTTAGAGTTTGGTTGTGGCCTCCCAACACCAAACTTAGAGTTTGACTGTGGGGGCTCTGGTTGACTCTGCAGTGAGAGAAGCTTTTCATGCTTCTTCTCCATGGTTACAGAGAGAGATCCTTGAGTTTTAAACACAAGGTTGTCCTCATTCAGTTGAAGGACCAACTCTCCTCTGTCCACATCAATCACAGCTCTTGCTGTGGCTAGGAAAGGTCTTCCAAGGATGATGCATTCATCCTCATCCTTTCTAGTGTCTAGGATTATGAAATCAGCAGGGATGTAAAGGCCTTCAACCTTTACTAGCATGTCCTCTACTTGTCCATAAGCCTCTTTTCTTGAATTGTCTGCCATCTCTAATGAGATTCTAGCATCTTGCACCTCAAAGATTCCAAGTTTCTCCATTACAGAGAGTGGCATGAGGTTTATTTCTGACCCAAGGTCACATAGAGCCTTCTCATAGGTCATGGTGCCTATGGTACAAGGTATTAGGAACTTTCCAAGATCCTGTTTCTTCTGAGGCAATGTCAGTTGATCCAGATCACTCAGTTCATTAATGAGCAAGGGAGGTTCATCTTCCCAAGTCTCATTACCAAATAATTTGGCATTCAGCCTCATGATTACACCAAGGTACTTGGCAACTTGCTCTTCAGTAACATCCTCATTCTCTTCAGAAGAAGAATACTCAATCAGAGCTCATGAAGGGTATAAGGAGGTTCAATGAAATCTCTATGGTTTCTAAATGAGCCTCAGATTCCTTTGGTTCCTCAAAGGGAAACTCCTTGTTGATCACTGGACGTCCCAGGAGGTCTTCCTCCTTGGGATTCACATCCTCCCCTTCCTCCTTGGATTCGGCCATGATGGTTATATCAATGGCCTTGTAATCTCTCTTTGGATTCTCTTCTGTATTGCTTGGGAGAGTACTAGGAGGGGTTTCAGTGATCTTCTTACTCAGTTGGCCCACTTGTGCCTCCAAATTTCTAATGGATGACCTTGTTTCATTCATGAAACTCATAGTGGCCTTAGATAGATCAGAGACTAGATTTGCTAAGTTAGATAGATTCTGCTCAGAATTCTCTTGTCTGTTGCTGAGTGAATGATGGAAAAGGCTTGCTATTGCTAAACCTGTTTCTTCCACCATTATTAAAGCCTTGTTGAGGCTTTTGTTGATCCTTCCATGAGAGATTTGGGTGATTTCTCCATGAGGGATTATAGGTGTTTCCATAGGGTTCACCCATGTAATTCACCTCTGCTATTGCAGGGTTCTCAGGATCATAAGCTTCTTCTTCAGAAGATGCCTCTTGAGTACTGTTGGATGCAGCTTGCATTCCATTCAGACTCTGAGAAATCATATTGACTTGCTGAGTCAATATTTTATTCTGAGCCAATATGGCATTCAGAGTATCAATTTCAAGAACTCCCTTCTTCTGAGGCGTCCCATTACTCACAGAATTCCTCTCAGAAGTGTACATAAACTGGTTATTAGCAACCATGTCAATGAGTTCTTGAGCTTCTGCAGGTGTTTTCTTTAGGTGAATGGATCCACCTACAGAAGTATGCAATGACATCTTAGCTAATTCAGACAGACCATCATAGAATATATCCAGGATGGTCCATCCTGAAAGCATGTCAGAAGGACACTTTTTGGTCAGTTGCTTGTATCTCTCCCAAGCTTCATAGAGGGATTCACCTTCTTTCTGTCTGAAGGTTTGAACATCCACTCTAAGCTTACTCAGCTTTTGAGGAGGAAAGAACTTGGCTAAGAAAGCCGTGACCAGCTTATCCCAAGAGTTCAGGCTATCTTTGGGTTGAGAGTCCAACCACACTCTAGCTCTGTCTCTTACAGCAAACGGGAAAAGCATAAGCCTGTAGACTTCAGGATCTACTCTATTAGTCTTAACAGTATCACATATCTGCAAGAATTCAGTTAAAAATTGAAAAGGATCTTCAGATGGAAGTCCATAAAACTTGCAGTTTTGTTGCATCAGAGAAACTAGTTGAGGCTTAAGCTCAAAATTGTTTGCTCCAATGGTAGGGATGGAGATGCTTCTTCCATGTAAATTGGAATTAGGTGCAGTAAAGTCACCAAGCATCCTCCTTGCATTATTATTATTTTCGGCTGCCATCTCCTCTTCCTGTTCAAAAATTCCTGTAAGGTTGTCTCTGGATTGTTGTATTTTAACTTCTCTTAGTTTCCTTTTCAGAGTCCTTTTAGGTTCAGGATCTGCTTCAACAAGAATGTTCTTGTCTTTGCTCTTGCTCATATGACAAAGAAGGGAATAACAAAGAAAATATGGAATCCTCTATGTCACAGTATAGAGATTCCTTCGTGTGAGTAGAAGAAGAAAAGAATGTAATGTAAAGAAGAGAAGAGGGAAAACACGAACACAGAGAGGGAGATAGGGTTCAAATTTTTGGATGGAAGAGAAGTGTTAGTAGATGAATAAATAAATAGAAGGAGGTGAGAGAGAGGGAATTTTCGAAAATTAAGCAAAATAAAAATTAAAATTTAAAGTTAAATTTCGAAAATAAAAGTTTGAAATTAAATTAAATTAAAATTTAAAACAATTAGTTAATTAAAATAAAATTTTGAAAAAGAGAGAAGAAATTTTCGAAAATTAGAGAGAGATAATTAGTTAGGTAGTTTTGAAAAGGATATGATTGAAACAAAAAGATAAGATTAATTGAAAAAGATTTGAAATTTATTTTTGAAAAAGATATGATTGAAATTTAAAAAGATATGATTGAAATAAAAAGATAAGATTTGAAAATCAATTTTAAAAAGTTTTCGAAAATATGAAGGTAAAATGAAAAAGATTTGATTTTTGAAAAAGATTTTGAAAAGATAAGATTTTTAAATTGAAAATTTGATTTGATTCATAAGAAACAATTAAATTTAAAAACTTTTTGACTAAATCAAATCATATTTTCGAAAATTTTGAGTAAAATAAGGAAAAAATATTTTTTGATTTTTGAATTTTTAATGAAGAAAGAGAAAAACATGAAAAAGACTCATAACATAGAAATTATGAATCAAAACACACAATGCATGCAATAACACTATGAATGTCAAGATGAACACCAAGAACACTTTAAAGATCAAGATGAACATCAAGACTTATTTTTGAAAATTTTTAATGAAAGAAAAACATGCAAGACACCAAACTTAGAAATTTTCAATAATTAGACACTAACAAGTTAAAAATGCATATGAAGAACAAGAAAAGACACAAAACAAGAAAATATGAAGATCAAACAAGAAGACTTACCAAGAACAACTTGAAGATCATGAAGAACACTATGAATGCATGAATTTTCGAAAAATGCATAAATTTTTAGAAAAAATGCAATTGACACCAAACAAGAAGATCATGAAGAACAAGAAAAGACACAAAACAAGAAAATATGAAGATCAAACAAGAAGAGTTACCAAGAACAACTTGAAGATCATGAAGAACACTATGAATGCATGAATTTTCGAAAAATGCATAATTTTTTAGAAAAAATGCAATTGACACCAAACTTAAATATTGACTCTAGACTCAAACAAGAAACAAAAAATATTTTTAATTTTATGATTTTAGTAATTTTTTTGGATTTTTGTATATTTTTAATTTTTTGAAAACCTATAGTGAAAAGGAAACAATGAATTCAAAGTCCTCAATCAAGATTCCAGGAATCATACCAGGTTAGTCTAAAGCTTGATGGCCAGCCAAACTTCAGCCTACCAATTTGAAACTTTAGAATTCATTCTTAAAAATTTTAAAATAATTTTCAAAAACAAAGGAAATTTTTTTTTTGAAAGATTTTTGAAATTTTTTTTTTGAAAAGAAAACGAAAAGAAAGTTACCTAATCTGAGCAACAAGATGAACCGTCAGTTGTCCAAACTCGAACAATCTCCGGCAACGGTGCCAAAAACTTGGTGCACAAAATTGTGATCCCCGGCAACGGCGCCAAAAACTTGGTGTGCGAAATTGTGATCTCAGGCAACGGCGTCAAAAACTCAGTATGGACGTCTTAATAAATCGTTTTTCATTCACAACTTCGATACAACTAACCAGCAAGTGCACTGGGTCGTCCAAGTAATAAAACCTTACGTGAGTAAGGGTCGATCCCACAGAGATTGTTGGTATGAAGCAAGCTATGGTCATCTTGTAAATCTCAGTCAGGCGGATATCAAATGGTTATGGAGTTTTCGAATAATAATAATAAATAAACAGAAAATAAAGATAGAAATACTTATGTAAATCATTGGTGAGAATTTCAGATAAGCGTATAGAGATGCTTTCGTTCCTCTGAACCTCTGCTTTCCTGCTGTCTTCATCCAATCATTCCTACTCCTTTCCATGGCAAGCTTTCTATAAGGCATCACCGTTGTTAATGGCTACATCCCATCCTCTCTGTGAAAAAGGTCCAAATGCTCTGTCACGGCACAGCTAATCATCTGGAGGTTCTCGATCATACTGGAATAGGATTCACCCTCCTTTTGCATCTGTCACTATGCCCAGCACTCGCGAGTTTGAAGATCGTCACAGCCATCCCTTCCCAGATCCTACTCGGAATACCACAAACAAGGTTTAGACTTTCCGGATCTCAGGAATGGCCATCCATGGGTTCTAACTTATACCACGAAGATTCTAATATCTCGGACTCGGTCCTCTGTATTAGATATCTAAGAGATACTCATTCTAGCTTGTTTGCATGTAGAACGGAAGTGTTTGTCAGGCACGCATTCATAAGTGAGAATGATGATGAGCGTCACATAATCATCACATTCATCATGTTCTTGGGTGCGAATGGATATCTTAGAAGCGGAATAAGTTGAATTGAATAGAAAAACAGTAGTACTTTGCATTAAATCATGAGGAACAGCAGAGCTCCACACCTTAATCTATGGAGTGCAGAAACTCTACCGTTGAAAATACATAAGTGATGAAGGACCAGGCATGGCCAAATGGCCATCCCCCAAACGTGATCAATATGATCCAAAGTTGAACTAAAAATCCTAAGATTATCAGATGTAAATACAATAGTAAAAAATCCTATTTATACTAAACTAGTTACTAGGGTTTACAGAATTGAGTAAATGATGTAGAAATCTACTTCCGGGGCCCACTTGGTGTGTGCTTGGGCTGAGCTTGAAGTTTACACGTGGAGAGGTCATTCTTGGAGTTGAACGCCAGTTTGTAACGTGTTTCTGGCGTTGAACTCCACTTTGCAACTTATTTCTGGCGCTGGACGCCAGACTACAGCATGGAACTGGCGTTGAACGCCAGTTTACGTCGTCAATCCTTATTCAAAGTATTAACTATTATATATTGCTGAAAAGCCCTGGATGTCTACTTTCCAACGCAATAAGAAGCGTACCATTTGGAGTTTTGTAGCTCCAGAAAATCCACTTTGAGTGCAGGGAGGTCAGAATCCAACAGCATCAGCAGTCCTTCTTCAACCTCTGAGTCTGATTTTTGCTCAAGTCCCTCAATTTCAGCCAGAAAATACCTGAAATCATAGAAAAACACACAAACTCATAGTAAAGTCCAGAAATGTGAATTTAACATAAAAAATAATAAAAACATCCCTAAAAGTAACTAGATCCTACTAAAAACATACTAAAAATAATGCCAAAAAGCGTATAAATTATCCGCTCATCACTGCCCTGAATTTAGGCGACACGAACGCGTGAATGACGCGCCCGCACCGCATTTGCGAACTTCAATATGCGCGGACGCGTGGACGACGCCTCCGCGTCACTTGCCTGCGACCTGAACGTAACAGAAATCGCAGGGGGCGATTTCTGGGCTATTTTGACCCAGTATTTGACCCAGAAAACACATATTAGAGGCTATAAGGTGGGGGAATCCATTCATTCATAGGCATGCTCTAATAATTCACTTCTCATGATTTAGATGTAATTTTGAGGGAGAGGTTCTCTCCTCTCTCTTTTAGGATTTAGAATTAGGATTTTTTTTGCTTTTAGGATTATCTCTTTTTATCAGGTTCAATATTCCTTTTATTTATTTTTATTTTTCCAATTTAATTTATGAACTTTTTCATGTTATGATTTTTTTAATTAATATTATTTGAGGTATTTCAGACTTATGATTGCTCTCTTTAATTTATGTTACTGTTGCTTCCCATCTAAAGGCATTTTTATTCAAGTAGATTTTTCTTTCTTTTGGCTTTGGTTAAGTAATTGGTGACGCTTGAGCTGTCAAATAAAACAGTGGTTGAAATTGGGAGTTGCTGATTAATTTGAGTTCCAATAACTCTAGCCTTTCCAAAAGAAAGACTAGGACTTGAGGGATCAAATTAGTTCAGCCCACTTGACTTACCTTTGCTTTAGTAAAGGTTGACTAAGTAGGATTAAAATCTAATTTTCATCACAATTGATAAGGACAGGACTTCCAGTTCTTATACCTTGCCAAGAGTTTATTTTATTATTACTATTTTTCTTATTGTTCAGCATACTGCTTCCTTACTTTCAAAACCCCTAATTTACAAACTCATAACCAATAATAAGAACATACCTCCCTGCAATTCCTTGAGAAGACGACCCGAGGTTTAAATACTCGGTTATCAATTTTAAAGGGGTTTGTTACTTGTGACAACCAAAACGTTTGTAAGAAAGGTTGATTGCTTGGTTTAGTAACTATACTTGCAACGAGAGTTTACTATAACTTCTAAACCATTGATCTTCCAGCTCTTTCAAAATGGCGCCGTTGCCGGGGAATAGCAAACGTGTGCGTTATTATTGGTTATTGTAAATATTTGCTTTTTACTTGTTTGTTTGTTTTTATTTTTGCTTTTTTGTAAATTAAGAGGTTATTGATTTTTATTTAGTTATTAAAAATTTTTTCAAAAAAATTTGTTCTTGGTGTTCATCTTGATCTTGAAGTTGTTCTTCGCATTCATCTTGACCTTCAAGTTGTTCTTAGTTGTTTTCTTCATTTTGATCTAAAAATTTTTAGTTTGGTGTCATTTTATTGTTTTTCTCTTTCCTCATTAAATTAAAAAATTCAAAATTTAAAACTCAAATTTCAAATTTCAATTTTCAAAATTCAAATTAAAAAAATTTTAAATTCAAATTTTAAAATTTCAAATTTCAATTTTCAAAATTCAAATTTAAAAATTTAAAATTAAAATCTCAAATTTCAAAATTTAAATCTTTTTCAAAAAATCATATCTTTTTCAAAATCTTATCTTATCTTATTTCAAAAATCAAATTTCAATATTTAAAATTCAAATTTCAAATTTCAAATTTCAAAATTCAAATTTCAACAATTTAAAATTCAAAATTTCAAATTTCAGATTTCAAAATTTAATTTTCAAATTTCAAAATTTATTTTTCAAGTTTAAAAATTTAAATTTCAATAACCTTTTAATTTCAATTTGTTTTTTTATTTTTGTTTTTAATTTTTATTTACTATTATGAGTTCTCACCCTCTCGCTTTGAGTTTGGTTCCAATGTTGTTGCAAGGAATAGAAATTATAACAGGAATATGTATCAAGGTCAAAACAATCAGAGATGGAAGGAGCCACGAGGATCTGATCAACCCTTTCGGCAACATCACCTTCCAAGATACCATGGACAACGACCATCCTACAATGCATGCCAAGATAATAGATATGGTGGACCCCCTTGTAGTTACCAGCAAGCCCCATCATATGCCAATAAACCATCTCCTCAACACAACTTTGAACCACCATACTCACAAGCCCCTTACCACCAAACACCACCATATAACCCTAATCCTTATCCACCACACCAACCACCATATGAACCACGCCCAGAACCACCACCTCAATATTCACCATCTCCATATCCATCAATCCAAGAGCACTATGATCCTACTTATGATAGCCGAGCACAACAAGAATCAAAGGATCGTCTCAAGGAAACAGTGGAAAGATTTCATGCAACCCTTCACCAATTGAATCAAGCGATAAATCAATTAGCTTCCCGACGTTCGGACACTCAAGGAACCCCCATGGCTTCATGTGGACAATCTAATGAAGAACGTAGCATGAAGGAGACATTAGAAACTCCGGTGGACAGCAAGGAGCATGAATTTGTACTGGAATAAGTGGAGGAAGCCGGAATTATTGAAGAAGAAGAAGTGGTTGAAGACTTGGGAGATGCTGAACCTCCATGGGAAAGTCAAGACATAGGACCTCCTTCCAAGATGGTTGAATTTGATGTTGAGGAGGGTGTACAACCTCCAAAGCATATCATGATGGAAGACTTTGAAGGGGATGATCAAGAGATGGATTCAATCATTGATGAATTCTTATCTACAATTGAATCTTCTCCCATTGGACTTGACATAGAAATTAAAGAAGAAGAGGCACAACCTCCCATGCCCTTGGTGAACAATGAAGAAGAGGTCAAACTAGAAGAAAGCTACCAAGAGGAAGAGGTTGATATTGAAGAAGCTTGCAAAGAGGTGGAAATTGTCAAAGAAGAGCACAGGGGAATTGAGCTGGAAATCACCTTGCCAAAGTTGTTGGAGACCTCTCCCCCAAAACCATCACCATCCATACCTTCATTCAAGTGGGTAAATCTCTCATTTCTAACCTTAATTAGCTCACTTGAATATGCTTTGCTTGAGACAGATGGTCAGCTTAGAGCTCTTTGTGGTTATAAGAGCAAGCGGGAGATGGTTAGTGGTAGGAATTGTCATGCAAGGTTCAATATGGTTGCATGCTCCAAATTGAAGTACAAAGGTTGGTACAATTCTCAACTGAATGGGTCTAGGAAGTTGTTTGGCCGCTTTAGTGGGAATTTAGATTGCTTGCTACCCGGATGGAATCATGATGATCAACACAAAGACGGGTGTAAAAGCAAAGTTTGGGATCCTGGAGTCTGTTCTGACATTCAGCACACTGGAAGCTTGAGAACCTGTTTAAAACTGCTCAAGGGCTTTACGTGCCTTGTTTGGGATCCCGGAGGCCATTGGAATCACAAACATTGGTGGAGATTCCTGGATGAGTTCAAGCACAAGCCACCATAACAAAGGACTCTCCAAATGTCTAACTTAAGGACAATAACTAAAAGTGCTAGGTGGGAGACAACCCACCATGGTATGATCGTTCCTTTTTCATTTTTATTTAGTTTCATTTGTTTTCGAGTCTTATTTTATTTTATTGTATTGAACCTAGAGTTTTGCATAACATTCATATTAGCATTGCATTCTGCATACTGCATTATTAAAAAAAAAAACACGCACGCGACGCGGTAGCGTCGCTGACGCGTCCGCGTCACCAGTGCGTTTTGGAAGAAAAGAATCGAATAGAGAGTCACGCGAGAGCGTGGATGGAGGCGTGCCTTAGGCACAAATATGCCCACGCGACCGCGTCGCCGACGCGACCTCGTCATTTGCAAAGTAGCTTCCTCACGCGTCCGCGTCACCCACGTGACTGCGTGGCCCTGTAAATCGACGTAACAAGGGTGTATGGCCGAAAGTTGAGCTGGAATTGGGCTGGACCCGTGCTAGAGGCACCAGTCCCACCACGCGAACGCATCACCCACGCGTCCGCGTCATATTGGAAATAAGGCCACCCGCACGATCACGTCAACCACGCGACTGCGTCACCCAAAAATTTGGCAAAAAGAGTTTCGAACAGAGAGTTGCGCGAACGCGAGGCTGCACTCGCGCTAATCGCACAAATCAGGCCACACGATCGCGTAACCCACGTGTCTGCGTCACCTGACCTTATCGCGCACCACGCGACCGCGTCACCCACGCGTCCGTGTCGCCTGCGCCGCACAACTTATCCAGATCAGTGCCAAATATCATATCTTTTCTTCCCCCAAATCCTAATTTTTCTTTTCCATTCTTATTTCTTTCTTCTTTTCTTCTTCCTTCTTTACTTTCATTCTCTTTTACTTAATTGCATACTTTCATTCATTGCATTTTAATTTTGTGCATATTTTTATTTTCTTTTCTAAATTTATTATTTTTTATCCATTGGTGTTACGATTTTCTTATTCAACTGTTGCATCTTTTCTTGAATTTATTTTGGTGCTCAGTGACTTGTTTTACACTGTTGGGTAATATTATTTAAGTCAATGCTAATCTTTTATGATATTTGTATTAATTTTGCATTGACATTAATTTATATTGTCTTGCACTCTCTTCTCCATTGTTACAAATTTTGTACCACTGGTATGCCATGACTTCTATTGTTTTCTCACGAACATGTTGAAGCTTCCATGTAAATGAGACCCTTATCATCTGGCATTAATACCCATATTTTATTTATTTTCTATCTTTTGGGTTACTTTTCTTCTTTTTCTCTTCTTTCAAGCTGGCCACCGAAGACGAAAAAAGGGAGAAACTTCTAAAAGGGGAGACAAACAAGTCCATCTGCACAATTCTTGAAGAAAAGCATCAGTTGGAACAACCCGTCCACCTGCACATCTCAGCATGCACCGAGGATGGTGCAATCTTTAAGTGTGGGGAGGTCATTACCGATCTCCATGGGTTAGTTATTTTCTTCTCAACACCAATATTTTATTTAGTACATTTTTTACATTTGCATGTTTCACTGCATAATTGTTTGATTTTATGCATTTTAGCCACTGCTTGGTTGAGAAATAATAAGTTTCTTTTTAAAGACCCTATTTCTGAAAAATTTTCACTAATTTAAAATCAAAATTTTTGTGTTAAACTTATCAGAAGTTGTATTTGGAACATGGTTTTTGAGCCAAAGAACACACAACCTGTGAGATTTTGAGCTTATTTACATGGTTACATTATTTAACCATAAATTTTTATTCTTGTGTGTTTTCTTCTCTATAATTGCAATCTTTACTTTGTTCCACTCTATATGTCCATTATTTAGTGTATTTATATGCTTGCATATGATTGAGGCCATTATTTGTTATTAGCTCACTTATCCCAAATAAGCCTACCTTTTACATCACCCTTGTTAGCCACTTTGAGCTTTTTAATCCCCTTCTGTTTTATAACCACATTACTAGCCTTAAGCAGACAAACAAAATAAAAATCCCAAGTTGAATCCTTGGTTAGCTTAAGATAGATATTGTGTATAATTTAAGTGTGGGGAATTTTATGGGAACATGGGATGATAAAAAAAAGTAGGGAATTAAATTGAATAAGTTATTTTAAGGTTTGGGAAGCATGCTCATGTGAAATCAAAATAATTAAATTACCATGTGCATTGAAAAAAAAAATCGAATAATATATATATATATATATATATATATAATAAAAAAAGTTTTAAGTAATTAAATAAGGGGATACAAAAATTTCCCCAATGCAAAATAAAAAGAATCAATGCACATGGGACAAAATTCAAAAATAAGTTTGATACATGAGCATGTAATACAAAAGTGGGAAAAATTTGGGTAGATAGGTAAAGTATTTTTAAATTATATAAAGTATGTATATGTTAGGTGAGATCTTAGACTAATCAAGGATTCACTTTGTTAGCTCACTTAGCCTTATATATATATGCCCTCACCCTTACCTTAGCCCCATTACAACCTTGAAAAGACCTCATGATGTTTGCATTGGTACATTAAATTTTTGTTGATTGGTTAGATGAAGAACAAGGTTTAGAAAGCACGATTAGAGAAGAATAGAGTGATTAACCCTAGTCACTTGAGAGATTAGAGTGATATACACTACCAGTAAGGGTTCAGTGCTTAATTCTATGTTTCCTGCTTTCATGAGCTATCTTCTTACAAAGTTTATTTGCTTTTTATTGTATGATTTAAATTAGTGAAATCTGATTTATGTTTGTCTTGAAGAGCTTATTTACTTTTAACCAAGTAGGTAGAAACATTTTGCATGTAGTTACATTCATACAGATAGGTTGCATTTCATATTAATCTACTATTCCTCTTCATCTTTATAGCTTCTCTTGAGCTTAGCATGAGGACATGCTATTGTTTAAGTGTGGGGAGGTTGATAAACCACTATTTTATAGTTTATCTTGTGCTCAATTGAGTGATTTTTATCAACTCTTTGCCCACTTATTCATACTATTTGCATGGTTTTACATTTGCCTTCCTAATTATGTGCTTTGATTGAAAATATGCTTCTTTGGCCTTAAGTTCCCTATGTTTAATCCTCTCTTATTACCATTAGATGCTTTGATATGTGTGTTAAGTGATTTCAGAGATTACAGGGCAGGAATGGCTCAGAGGATGGAAAGGAAGCATGCAAAAGTGGAAGGAATACAAGAAGTTGGAGAAACTGCTAAGCTGTCAAGCCTGACCTCTTCGCACTCAAACGGCTATAACTTTAGCTACAGAGGTCCAAACGACGCGGTTCTAGTTGCGTTAGAAAGCTAACGTCCGGGGCTTCGATTTGATATATAATTTGCCATAGCTGCCCCAAAGTTAGGCGATGCGAACGCGTGAATGACGCGCCCGCATCGCATCTGCGAACTTCAATCCGCGCGGACGCGTGGACGACGCCTCCGCGTCACTTGCCCGCGACCTGAACATAACAAAAATTGCAGGGGGCGATTTCTGGGTTATTTTTGACCCAGTTTTCGACTCAGAAAATACAGATTAGAGGCTATAAAGTGGAGGAATCCATTCATTCATAGGCATGCTCTAATAATTCACTTCTCATGATTTAGATGTAGTTTTGAGGGAGAGGTTCTCTCCTCTCTCTTTTAGGATTTAGAATTAGGATTTCTTTTGCTTTTAGGATTATCTCTTTTTATCAGGTTCAATATTCCTTTTATTTATTTTTATTTTTCCAATTTAATTTATGAACTTTTCCATGTTATAATTTTCTTAATTAATATTATTTGAGGTATTTCAGACTTATGATTGCTCTCTTTAATTTATGTTACTATTGCTTCCCATCTAAAAGCATTTTTATTCAAGTAGATTTTTCTTCCTTTTGGCTTTGGTTAAGTAATTGGTGACGCTTGAGCTGTCAAATAAAACAGTGGTTGAAATTGGGAGTTGCTGATTAATTTGAGTTCCAATAACTCTAGCCTTTCCAAAAGAAAGACTAGGACTTGAGGGATCAAATTAGTTCAGCCCACTTGACTTACCTTTGCTTTAGTAAAGGTTGACTAAGTAGGATTAAAATCCAATTCTCATCACAATTGATAAGGACAGGACTTCCAGTTCTTATACCTTGCCAAGAGTTTATTTTATTATTACTATTTTTCTTATTGTTCAACATACTGCTTCCTTACTTTCAAAACCCCTAATTTACAAACTCATAACCAATAATAAGAACATACCTCCCTGCAATTCCTTGAGAAGACGACCCGAGGTTTAAATACTCGGTTATCAATTTTAAAGGGGTTTGTTACTTGTGACAACCAAAACGTTTGTAAGAAAGGTTGATTGCTTGGTTTAGTAACTATACTTGCAACGAGAGTTTACTATAACTTCTAAATCATCAATCTTCCAGCTCTTTCAGTCACTGCAGTATCACCTTATGGTCATGTAGAACTTCAAAGCAGACATTTCGATGAAAGATTCACAGTTAATGTCCAGAGAGTGAAACACTACTTGGGTGGTGAGGTTGAGCAAGAGAGATCTACCCTGCTCCTGACATGAGTACAGTAAAGTCCAGCTAATGACATTAAATAAGCGCTTGTTGGGAGGCAACCCAACCATGAGTAGACACTTAGAACCGAGATAGAGTTGCTTGAGATGAAAAACAAAACACACTGGGGAGAGCCCTTTGCTGGCGTTGAACGCCAGACATGGAGGAAGCTAGGCGTTCAACGCCCACTAAGAAGTACTTATTGGCATTGAACGCCAGAATAGGAGCAACTGGGGCGTCTAACGCCCATTTAGGAGGACCTATGGACCAATTTTTGGTCCCCTTTGGGCGTTCAAAGCCCATTCTTGGCGTTGAACGCCAGAATTCTTCATCCCTTTCTAACACTCTTACCTTATATTTTCAGTTTTCTTTGCTTGAGGACAAGCAAACTTTTTAAGTTTGGTGTTGCAGAGTGAGCTCTAGGTTTTTATTATCATCAATGGCACCAAGGGAAGCTGAATCATCTTTACAGAAGCACAACCTGAGCAACCATCAATACTAAGGTGGTTGAGTTTTATTCCCCCTTTCTTTCTGTTTTTCAGTATTTCATTCCATTTTTTTCTGATTTCTATTCTAGCTTTTGCATGATCACTCTTAGGATTCTGCTTTAGTTGTTTATTTTCAAGTACTTCATGGTTATAAGATATCCATTGTATCCCTCACCAAATTTAAAAGAATTTTTTTAGAAGTGGTGAATGCATGATTTTCGAGTACATCATGGCTATGTTCTAATTATTTTGATGTGGTGACTATGCATTAATTTTCTGAATGTATGAATTAACTGTGCATATTTGATAGTGAAGTTAAGTGTATTGGCTCTTGAAGAACAGTGGATTTAGAGAAGTATTATTGATTCTCTGAAAAATAAAAAATAATTGATTCTTAAAGCAAAAGAAACAGCAGAAAAAGGCAAATCAAAAAGAAAAAAAAAAGAGAAGAGAAAAGAAAAATCAAAAGAAAAATCCAAAAGAAAAATCCAATAAAGCTCAAAATGAAGGAAAAGGAGAGCTCAGATCCAAGGCTTTGAGCATCAATGGTTAGGAGGGCTTCACAATAAAAAGGCCTAAAAGTTCAAATGAACTGCTTTTCCTGATTATGTGCTTGTGGCGTGAAGGTGTCAAGTGAAAAGCTTGAGACTGGGCGGTTGAAGTCGTGATCCAATGCAAAAGAAAGAAAAGAGTACGCGTAAGAACCCTGGATACCACTGTCTGGGAATTCTAGCAAAGCTGAATTACAATCTAATTGGGTTCACCCAGTTAAGTGCCTGTGGCATTTATGTATTCGGTGGTAATACTTGAAAACAAAATGGTTAGGGTCACGGCTAGGCTCAAAGGTACAAAGCACCAAAAGAAGCTGTGGGTCAAGAATAAAGAAAAACTCAACTAGGAGAATTAATAATATCATCCGAATTCCAATTCTAAGAGATGCCAATATTTCTGACCTTCAAAGGAAAGTGAGATTCCAAACCTATTCAGAAATCAAGAAGCTAATTACCCTCATTTTGGATTAAACTTAATTTAAATGAAAGTTGGGTCCAAGAGATTTAAGACATTTGAAAAACAGACGAAAAATGTTATAAAACGAAAAGTTATGTGCGTTTGAAGTTCGGTATAAAAATATGATTTCTGCAGCTTTTTAAAGTTTCTAAGTTTTTCAATGCATGCATACGCGGACAGTGCATGCGACGCGGGGATTGGCTGCTGCCAAGCACTCTCGCGTACGCGGCACTGGCATGCATACGTGAGCGTGTCATTTTACACGCATGTTGCACACGACGCGAGTCTCCTTTGCTATTTTCAGTACTAGCGTACACGGATGTAGCTCGCGTTCGCGACCTTGGCCAAATGACACACATGCATACGCAGACGCGAGACCCTTGTCTTGCTGAAAATTTGTTTTTCTTCATTTTAAAGGTTCCTCTAGCTTTTTAAACTTTCGTAATTTCTATGGATGAGTTAGATGACTTAAGATTAGATATTTGCTGTTTGATTCTTAGAGATGATGACTTAGGCTTGGGATAAACTGTGGATGGAATGACTTGAGTAAATTGGCAGAGTGTTGAAATGATAAAATATTAAGGGCTGATGACGAGTTTGGAACTTGGGAATTAAATGATTATGGTTGATGAGATTGATGAGATGAGAATCCATGAACTTTTGCTATGAGCAATGATCACTCTGAATGAATTATATGATATTGATATGCTGAGTTTTGGTAAGTCGCTATGCGTCTGGCAAGGACGGTAGTGAATCCCACTTGTCGAGGTTGCGGCGCCGGCATAAAGACGGTGGTTAATCCCACTTACATGAGATGTGAAGGCTAAGGTAGTATCCCGCTCGCATAACCTTCTCTGTCGCAAGAGTGTGCCAGACACTATTCCTTGGAATGAGGATGCAAGTGTGCCAGGCACTACATCCTCAGAACGATAGTGTGCCAAGCACTATATCTTCGGAATAACATTGTGCCAGGCACTATATCCTCGGAACGATAGTGTGCAGGGCACTATATCCCTGACGTGGCAGAAAGGCTACATATGAATGGATGTATTGAGTTGGCAACTTATAACCAACAATGTGATATCACAGCCAATAGGAACAAGCATTCATCATATGCATCTTCTATATGCTTGTTTGCTTTGCTTAACTTCTGTTGTGCCTAAATGAATCATATGTCTAATTGCTATTTGTTTTACTATTGTATATGGAGTGAACTACCAACTTGGTTCTTGTCCATTTCTCAGAATGACAACACGACCCCTCACAATAAAAACAATCCACTTCGGTCCCTATCCTCTACTTTCGTGACACAATGCAGTCCCTGTGGGTGTTTCTCCGTCAACTCTGAACGGAAAATGCTGACGTGTCAGGTTCAGAAATGGACAGGGACTTAATTGTCTCTAAATTCAAATTGGTTAGGGGTTTATTTGTCCCTATTCTTTAAACAATATCTTTTTAAAATTTTTTTATTCATTATATTAATATTTATTTTTTAATAAATTATTGAATATATAGTATAATAAGTACAAACTAATTAATAAATTATTCAAATTTAAAAATATCATTTATTATGAATAATTCTCAAATATAATTTTTAAATATATAAATAATAAATATTAAAATTTGATTAATACATTAATAATAATAACCAGAGGTTATACCATTAGTATTATGATCTAGATAATTTTTACAATAAAATAAAAACTAATGAACACATTATTTGATATATTATATTTTATTTCATTTAGTATTAGTAACATACTCATAGTGTATGTTAGTGCAAATATAGCAAAGAGAATTATTAATTTAGTTTAAACAAATAAAAACATTAAATTTGTTATTACTTAAAACATTTTTTTTACCTTTTTGTGGTAAGTGAAGTTTGAAGCTTTTTGTCCTTGAAGAATAGAACGGAGTGTTTCATCTTGGTTGGAGGAAGAAGGAGGGTAGGTAATTTGTGGGATTTGTGGTTGGTTGAATTGAGGTGCTTGGGCTTGCCTTTGGTGGGGTGGTTGGTATCTTTGGCCTTAGTTTTGTTGTTGGTATGGAGGGTTTTGTTGATACCTGTTTTGTTGGTAGTTGTTATTCCACCTTTGATTTCCACCATTGTCTCTGCCTCCTTGGTTGTACTTGTCTCTCCATCCTTGGTTGAGATTATCTTGCCAACCTTGATTGTAGTTACTACCTTGATTATAGTTACCACCTTGTTGATAGTACCCTTGATTTGTACGGTTGTAGTAAGCATTGGTAGCCGCCAAGGTGTTGTCCTCTTGGAGTTGTGAACATTCATCAGTATAGTGAGAATAGCAAGCGCAAATTTCACATACACTCTAAGGGACTAACTGTTGACAGTGTTGTTGTGGAGGAGGTGGAGGTTGTTGTTGATTGAGTTGGAGTTGCTTGAGTATATTGGTCATCTCTCCCAATGTCTTGGTGAGAGCAGCAGTCTCATGACTAGAAGAAATTTCCGCAACAGCCTTGGGATGATTATTCATTTGCCTTGCATGTTGAGTAGACTCAGCTAGATCGGTGATCAGTTGCCACGCTTTTGTCGCCGTCTTGTACTTTGTCAGAGAGCCATTACTCGTAGCATCCAAGAGGGTCTTATCTTGAGGCTTCATGCCTTGGCAGAAGTAGCTAATTAACATCAACTGGTCAATCATGTGATGGGGGCACGAGTCAAGGAAATTCCTAAAGTGTTCCCAATACTCATAGAGAGTCTCTGATTCACCTTGAACTACGCAAGAGATTTCCTTCCTCAATCTATCTGTGACCTCTGCTGGAAAGAACTTGTCCAAGAATTCCCTTCTAAGCAAATTCCAATTAGTAATAACAGCTTCGGATTGAGTGTAGAACCACTCCTTTGCCTTTCCCTCGAGAGAAAATGGGAAGGCATATACCCAAAAAGCAGCTTCATCCGCACCATGCCACCTAGTAGTTGAACAAGCTATTTTAAAGCCTCTAAGGTGCTTGATAGGCTCTTGAGCGGGTAAACCATGGAATTTAGGCAGTAGATTAATCAATGCAGTCTTCAGCTCAAAATCAGCAGTTAAAAATTCGGATGACGCGCTTGAAATGGTTGAAGAGTAAAATCTGGAGCTCCCGCTTCCTTGAAAGTAATCCTTCTAGGAGCTGCCATAGTATCTGCACCTAAATCAACAGAAGAGGCGTCAATGGACTAAGTAGGAGAGGAGTTAGTTTCTTCCTCAAATGACGCTTCAGACTCAACCTCGGGTAAGGTTGGTGAATTGGGCAAAACTCCTTCACCACCCTCGGAGGCTAACCAACACTGAGCTCGCCTAACCAATTGAGAGAGGAGCAATTGAGAGAGGAGCAAAAGAACCAGTCTTGCATACTACTTGAGCTGGTTGAAGAGCATGAGAAACAAGGGCGAACATTAGAAGAGTAGAAGTGCCAGAAAGTAGCTTTTGAAGAAGGCAATAACCACCATGATTAAGGTGGTTGAGTTTCACCCCCTATTCTGTGTCTATTCCAATTCCTGCTTTTATGTCTAAGATTACATAATCACTAGTAGGATTTTCTTTATTTTTTTTAGTATTAATTTTCATTCTTGCCAATTGAGTATAAGATGTTCCACTCGTCATTCCATTAAATTTAAATAAAATTTTGTTGTTCTTTGAATGATGATAGCGATGAGGAGTTCGAGGCTACATATGTAAAACCCGGTTATTTAATAAATAATTAATCCATAAATTAAGATTTATTCTAGAAAATTAAAAATATGATTTTTATGGTTTGATATAATAGAGAAAATTAAAACGAGAATTTCGACACTAATTTTAAAGAATTTGGCCTAAAATTGGGCCAAACGGGCCAAACCGGACCAACCGGGCCCGTATTGGGCCCAAGGCCCAGCCAAGCCTCATTAAAGAAAAGGGCTCAGCACTCTCTCTCCTCTCTCAAACATTGAAAACGCTGAAAGGGAAATGAGAAGCATGAAACCCTTTTCCTAATTCAATCCAATCTTCAATCCTTGATAACTTTTGATCCGGAGCTCTGATTGCCGCATCGTTTGCGGCCACGCGACCGCCTTGCCAAGCTCTACAAGTCCACAAATTTATTTAAGAAGTAAGCCACGAATCCCTTCCAGTTTTCTCAGCTTTGATTTCGAAATTATTGGGTTAAAGTGTTGAGATTTTGGGCTCTTTGATGTTATAGGATCTAATTAACTTGAAGAGAAGGCTCAATCTCACTCTTTTGATCCTTGGGTATGGTAAGATCCTTAACCCTAAGTGAAACACTTAAGATTTCATGATTAGATATTGAGTTGGTGTGTGTGGGTGTATGTTTTGTGTATTAGGATATGTATGTATGAATGTTGGAGCTTGATTGAGATCTTGGAAAGCCTGGAGTGGGCCTTTGGAGCTGAAAAATCTGTTTGAAGGGTGTTGGAACATTGAAAGTTGAGGAAAAAGTGAAATTAGAAGTATTTCGGGTTGAACGGGAATCGGCCAAGGTATGGCTTCGGTTTCCTATATCTAAAATGTAATGTAATGTGAAAACTTAGGCTAGTGACCCTGTTTTCAGCAACCATGATTTCTATGCTTTTAAAACCGAATTTCCAAATTCTAAGCCTCCTTTTTCACTCTTTAAGTTCTAAATCATAATAGAATTCATAATAATTAAGAATAAGCTAGGAAAGGGGTGACTGAAAAAAAATGTCAGTAAAAATTTTCACAAAAATATCGCGTTGCAAGTATAGTTCTAAACCGACAATTAAACCTCAATCAATGTTTAGATTGTTTGTCACAATTACAAACCTAATAAAATTAACCGAAGTATTCAAACCTCGGGTCATCTCTCAAGGAATTTTAGGGAAGTGTAGTTTATTATTGGTTATGGGAAAGTATATTTTTGGGGTTTTTGAAATAAGGAACAAGAAAGTAAAATGGCGAGAAAATAAGCTGATAACTAAGAAAGCTCTTAGCAAGGAAAGAGAATTAGAAGTCCTATCGTTATTATCATCATCAATTGTAATGGTAAATGTGAATTGCCTTCACTTAGTTAACCTCTAACCAATGGAGGAAGGTCAAGTGCATACAATCAACTTGAGTTTACAAGTCCTAGTCAACTCATAGTGAGAGACTAGCTTTGGTGAAGTTCAAGCTAACCGGCAATCTTCAATCACCAATCAACAAAATACTTTTGATAACTCAAGAGTCTCTAAATAATCAATCCAAGTAAAAAACATAAAATTCTAAATCAAAATCCACCCAAGCATTTTAGCAAACACTTGGAAGGCACAAAATAAAAGCATAGAGAATCAATAAGAGATAATAAAATCTAAGATATCTAATTACAAGACAACAATAACCAATAATTAAAGAAAGAACAATAACATAAAAATATAAATTGCATTAATCTAAATCAAAGGGAGCAAGAGTGCATCAACAATGAAGTAAACAAACGGCAGCAATAACAAAGAAACTAAAAGAAGTAAGATACTAGAACAAACAAGAGTAAAGAAAAACTAAATTAAAGCAAGATGAAAATCTGAATCTAAGAAGAAATAAGACTAAAAACCCTAAAACCTAGAGATAGGCTCTCCTCTCTCTCTAGAAACCTACATCTAAAACCTAAAGTGTAAATGAATGAATAGTAAATGATTGATCCCCCTTTCCAGCTCCACTCTGCAGCCTCTAATCTGTATTTTTGGGCCTGAAACTGAGTCAAAAGCAGCCCAGGAATTCTCCCCAGTGTTTTCTATTAATTGCAGCATGTGAAGCTCATCATGCATATGCGTCAGGCACGCGTACGCGTCGCTGGACCTTGCACCTGGCCACGCATGCATGTCATATGTCTGCTGCACCAGTCACGCGTACGCATCGTCCATGCGTGCGCGTCGCTACCAGAGTCTGAAATCCTTAATATCTTGTGTTTCTTCCACTTTTGCATGCTTCTTCTCCATCCTCTAAGCCATTCCTGCCCTATAACCCTGAAAACACTTAACAAATATATCACGGCATCGAATGGTAATAAGAGAGGATTAAAATTAGCAAATTTAAGGCCAAAGAAGCATGTTATCAATCATAGCACAAAATTAGGAAGGAAACTTAAAAACTTGAATTTATATGGATAAGTGTAAGAATAATTGATAAAATCTACTCAATTCAATACAAAATAAACCATAGAATAGTGGTTTATCAATCTGCCTACACTTAAACATTAGCATGTCCTCATGCTAAGCTCTCGGGAACCAAAAGAGTGAGGGAAAAATGGTAGGACTTATGCAATGCAACCTCTCTAAATGCAAGCTACCTACATGCGTCTAGCTATTCTAATTACTATATATATATATATATATATATATATATATATATATATATATATATATATGTGGTCAAAGTGAGTCAAATTTCCAAGAAATCATATATGCACAATCAAGGGCTAAATCAATCATATCAAAGTACATTCTCAATTGAGTTGAGTTGTTCAAAAGAGTTCACAACTTGCAAGATAAGCAATGATCAAAGATGGACATATGGAATTGAGCAATTGAACCCTCACCGGATATATATATGCACTCTAATCGCTCAAGTGTTTAGGGTTAATCCACTCGAATCTCCTCTAATCATGCTTTCTAAAACTTTGTTCTTCATCTAACCAATCAACAAATATTTAGTGTACAAATGCAAATATCATGAGGGTTTTTCAAGGTTGTAATGGGGCTAAGGTAAGGGTGAGGATATATGTATGGCGAAGTAAGCTATCATTTGAATATTTGACTAACCTAAGTTCTCACCTAACACATACACACACTTTATACAATTCTAAAATCAAGTTTAGCCACCCAAAATCTCACTTTTGCATATTGTCACACATTTATGTATCAATTCTAATTCCATCACATATGCATTGATTTTCTTATTGAACTTCACACTGGGGTAATTTTGTCCCCTACTTATTTTTTTCCCTTTTTTTCTCTTATATATATATATATATATATATGAAAGCATAATACATCAATGCATATGGTTTCTATAATTTCACATGAGTATACACCCAAATTCTCAATAATTGTCAACAAAAATAAAACACATTCTCATCAACCAAAGTTCTCACATTTTTCCACACTTAGTACACACTCACTATCTTAGCTAACCAAAGATTCAAATAGAAAAATTAATTATTTTTCTGTTTAAGGCTAGTGATGTGGTAATATAAAGAACAAAAGGGGGTTAAAAAGGCTCAAAGTGGCAAACAAAGGTAAATGAAATGGTAGGCTATTTGGGATAAGTGAGCTATATTCAAATCATGGCCCCAATCACATAATTGCATGAATATACACTAAATAATGGACATATAGAATGGAACAAACTAAAGATTACAATCATAGAGAAGAAAACACATAAGAATCAAAATCATGGTTAAATAATGTAACCATATAATTAGGCTAAAAAACTTACAGGTTATGTGTTCTTTGCTCAAAAACCATATTCCAAACTATATATATACATCATGCAAGTTTCAACAAGTTTTAACTCAAATCAATTTGAATCTTAATGCCCTTTTTAAGAAAAAGAAATATTCCTTGAAAATTTCATCAAATTGACCAACATTTATTATATATATCCTAAATGATATGATATGATGGGATTGTGAAAAGTTAAAAATTCCTAGTTTAATCCTATTTTCGACCAAATCAATTTTTCATATGCAACGGGATAAACTAAGCTCAATTATGTGCATTTTTCCAATCACAACTAATAAACTAAAATACTATATATATATATACTATCAAACTAAAAAGTGCAAATCAAACTAGAAATCTAAGGTATATACAAGCAAAAGTGCAAAATGCAAAAAACTAAAAAGTACTCAAAACAACTAATATATACAAGAATCCAAAAGTGCAATAAAGTAAAAATGCAAATACTGAAAAGTACAAAAATAAAAGCAAAAGTGTCTGGAATAGTTCAACTCCGTCTACGTTACACTTGTGGTACATAGCCGGTCCCAAGCCCGGATAAAGGAGGAGGGTTGTGTTAGGTCTTTGACAACTAACATAAAAATATAGTTGAATCCCCATGACATGTATCAAAGACATTATTGCGCTAAATCTAGGTCGTTGCCCAAAAGCAACGCGTTGTATGGCTCGAGTACTATGTCAAATGAGCAAGAGCCGCTGCATCGGTGCCCGGATGTAGTGTTAAATGAGCAAGGGTTCTTGCATTTTTGTGAACGGACGAGGGTAAATAAGCTAGTTTACAAAGTAAAAGGTAAAGGTCGGAGCAATAGAAGGTTGAGATTTGGGACATATAACATAGAAACTCTAACAGAAAAGTCCATAGAGGTGGTGGATACCATGACAAGGAGGAAGATTAACATTATGTGCCTACAAGAAACAAAATGGGTTGGTGCGAAGGCTAGGGAGTTGGATACTTCTGGTTTTAAACTTTGGTATACAGGAAAGGTAAAGAACAGGAATGGGATTAGAATTATTATGGATAAGCAGTGGAAGAAAGACGTAGTGGATGTCAAGAGGGTGGGAGATCGGATCATCTCTATCAAACTTGTGGTGGAGGGAGGTGCTTTCCATGTGATTAGCGCCTATGCACCGCAAGTGAGTTCAGACGAACAACACAAGATAAGGTTTTGGGAGGATCTAAAGAGTTTGGTTCAAGATATACCTTCAGGAGATAAGATTTTCTTAGGAGGAGATTTAAATGGCCATGTTGGTAAAGAAGTGACTGGGTATGGGAGTATTCACGGAGGCCATAGTTTCGGGATGATCAATACCGAGGGTAAAACTATTTTGGACTTTTCCTCAACCCTTGATCTTCTCATCGCAAATACATGTTTTAAAAAGAGAGACGAACATCTTATAACCTATAAGAGTGGCATGACAAGCTCTCAAATCGACTTCTTCTTGTTGAGGAAAGTCGACAAGAAATTTTATATTAATTGTAAAATTATCCTGGGAGAGAGTTTGACAACACAACATAGAGTGCTCGTCATGGATTTTTGCATTGAGCAAAAGTTGAGAAAATGATATTATACGAAGAACCCAAGGACGAGGTGGTAGCGGATGAAAGGTGAGGAACAAAGAAGCTTCCTAAGATGGGTAGGAGAAGAAGCAAAGTGGGATGGGAATGGAAGCGCAGAAGAGATGTGGAGAGAGATGGCAGAAGTTATTAGATGAACAGTAAAAGAAAGCTTTGGTGAATCTAAAGGAATAGGACCAAGAGACAAGGAGTCCTGGTGGTGGAATGCGAGTGTACAAGAAAAGATAAAGATAAAAAGGGAGTGCTTTAAAGAGTGGTCTTTATGCCGCAACGCAGATAACTAGGAAAAATATAAGGCGGCTAAGAAAGAGACAAAAGTGGCTGTAAGTGAAGCAAGAACAAGAGCATATGAGGGTCTCTACCAGTCTTTGGGCACGAAAGAAGGAGAAAAAGGTATATATAGAATCGCAAATAGTCGTGAAAGAAGAACGAGAGATTTGGATCAGGTTAAGTGCATAAAGGATAAGGATGGAGAGGTGTTGGCTCAAGAGGAGAAGATTAATAAAAGGTAGAAGAGCTACTTCTACGAGTTATTTAATGAGGGACAGAAGACTCTTCCGAACCTTGGTCGGTTATGCACAAGGGAAGAAGATAAAAACTTTGACTACTATCGAAGGATTCGAGACTTCAAGGTAAAAGAGGCTCTAAAACAGATGAAAAATAGCAGGGCAGTAAGACCTGATAATATCCCGATTGAGGTTTGGAAGGGCCTTAGAGAAAAAGGCATCAACTGGTTAACCAAGCTTTTTAATGAGATTTTAAGGTCAAAGAACATGCTTGATGAGTGGAGAAAAAGCACATTGGTACCTATCTACAAGAATAATGGGGATATACAAAGTTGCAAAAACTATAGAGGGATCAAGCTCATGAGTCATACCATGAAGTTATGGGAAAGGGTGATAGAACTGAGGTTGAGAAAAGAGAAACAAGTAACAGAGAACCAATTTGGATTTATGCCAGGCAGATCTACCACTGAAGTGATATACCTATTAAGAAGGATGATGGAGAGGTATCGTAGTAATAAAAGGGATCTACATATGGTGTTTATTAATTTGGAAAAAGCGTATGATAGGGTGCCAAGGGAGGTCTTATGGAAGGTTTTAGAAAAGAGGAGAGTAAAGATCGCATATATTCGTGCAATTAAAGACATGTATGATGGGCCACAACTAGTGTGAAGACTCAAGGTGGTGTGACAGAGGAATTTCTTATTGGTATAGGATTACACCAGGGATCATCCTTAAGTCCATACCTTTTCACATTAGTCTTGAAAGTACTCACAAAGCACATCCAAGAGCCTGTGCCATGGTGTATGCTTTTTGTCGATGATATCGTCCTTATGGGAGAGTCAAGGGAAGACCTAAATAAGAAGTTAGACTTATGGAGAGAAGCTCTAGAAGTGTATGGTCTGTGCATAAGCCGTAGCAAGACGGAATATATGGAATGTAAGTTCAGTCTGAGAAGGGAAAACCCTAATATAGAGGTGAAGATTGGAGAAAACATCCTTCAAAAAGTTAAAAGTTTTAAGTATCTTGGGTGCATCATACAGGATAATGGAGAGATTGAACAGAATGTAAATCATAGGATCCAAGCAGGTTGGTCAAAATGGCGGAGTGCATCTGGTTTTATATGCAACAAGAAAGTGCCTTTAAAACTTAAAGGTAAATTCTATCGCACCGCTATAAGACCGGCTATGCTTTATGGTACGGAGTGTTGGGTGGCCAAAGAAGAGCACGAACATAAGCTGAGTGTGGCAGAGATGAAGATGTTGAGATGGATGAGTGGTCATACGCGATTGGATAAAATAAGGAACAAAGATATAAGGGAGAGAGTTGGAGTAGCACCCATTGTGGAAAAGATGGTTGAATCGCATCTCAGGTGGTTTGGACATGTGAGAAGAAGACCGATAGGACACTCAATCAGGAGGGTGGATGAGATGGAAGATAAACAAGGGGCGAAAGGCAGAGGAAGACCTAAGAAGACCATCCATGAGGTGGTCAAACGAGATCTACATGTAAATGGTCTCTCTGTAGACATGATACATGACAGAGCACAATGGCGCCATTTGATTGATGTAGCCGACCCCACCTAGTGGGACAAGGCTTTGTTGTTGTTGTTGTTGTTGTTGTTGTTGTTGTTGTTGTTGTTGTTGTTGTTGTTGTTGTTGCCTAGAATCGTTCACAAAAATATAACTCTTCCGATGACGGCGACCTTCCCATACTTAAATGACAGCATTGTCCTCAATGCTACAACTCAGGCTGGGTGAGAAGGGTCATCGCCCACTGGTCCACTGTCAGCTGTAGGTGTCTGCGACTTTGCCAGCTGCTCAGGCTGAGTCTCCTCATGCTGTATAACCTCCTGCTGGTCCTCCTCTTCCTCAGAGTGCTCCAAGGGTGTGTCAGGCTCAGAAGGGATGTCAGTACGCCCATAAGTCATAATCAGCTTCAAACATACACAAGCGACGCTGCAATTGCTCATAGCATCGCTGATTGCGGTGCTCCATCTAATCAATGCGCTCGAAAAAGGTGCTGCACAAGGTGGTAAACTGGCTAAGAAGTGGTTGATGGTGCAGCTAAAGTAGGCGGTGCTGAAGGTGCTGCTGAGGATGTGGCCGCCTCAGTGGGAGTAGTAGTAGGTGGTCTGTGGCCTAGAGGTCCAAATCGCTTGCCGTGCGGAATAACCTTCTTACAGTCGGCAATTGATGGTCTCTCATTCTGGGGCTCCCAGGGTACCTCAGCTCGAATAGCCATCTAAGTGATCAAATATGAGAATGCCAAGGTGCCTCTAACATGTACTCGAGACATATACTTCCTGATGAGTCTTGGGAGGTATAGGTCCTTTCCTTCCAAGACACCCCAGATAAGAAGGATCATAGCTGCTGGTACCTCTGACTCATGAGTACTAGACATGACATAATTGCTCAGTATCTGTTGCCACAGTCTAACCTCATCGTTGAGAGAATCAACCTTGATACCCCGTGGAGTTTCCTTCAACTTTCCCATAGCCCACGGAACATCAGGATGAATGGCTATAGTACGCAGGACGGCATCCCAATCAAAACTCATAAATCTAATAGCTTCCTCGGCCTTCTGAAAACCATCTGTACACTACAAGAAAATGAAATATTTGTAACAAATTTAAAATTGTTACAAAAAAAATAATATTTTGTAATAATAATTTGTAATTGTTACAAAAGAATAATGTTTTGTAACAACATTACAAGTTGTTACAAAACATGATAATATTTTGTAACAACCTGATTTTTTGTTACAAATTATGTTAGTTTTTGTAACGAGATGGTATTTTGTTACAAAATATTATAATATTTTGTAACAAAAAAAAAGAAGTTGCAAAAATTCAAAATATTTTGTAACAAAATATTTTTTTGTTTCAAAAACTCCAATTGTTTTGTAACAAAAAATTAATTTGTCACAAAATTCAATATTTTTTATAACAAGTTAATTGTTTGTCACAAAATATAAGTATATTTTATAACAATTTTTTTTTCAAAATGTTAAACACTTTAAGAATAAAAAAAATTATGTATATATTTTTTTCAAAATAATTTTATTTTGTTTCAAAAAATAAAATTTTTTACATACTGTTTGTAGTCATTAATTTTTAAAAATGGTAAATATTATTTTATATTCTTTTAAAAATTAATATATAATTTTTATTAATAATCAGATTTTTAAGATTAATGATGAGCGGATATTTTATACGCTTTTTGGCATTTTTTGTAGGTAGTTTTTAGCATGTTTTAGTTACTTTTTATTATATTTTTATTAGTTTTTATGCAAAAATCACATTTCTGGACTTTACTATGAGTTTGTGTGTTTTCTGTAATTTTAGGTATTTTCTGGCTGAAATTGAGGGACCTGAGCAAAAATCGGATTCAGAGGCTGAGAAAGGACTACAGATGCTGTTGGATTTTGACCCTCTTTTACTCGAAGTGGATTTTCTGGAGCTACAGAAGTCGAATTGGCGCGCTCTCAATTGCGTTGGAAAGTAGACATCTTGGGCTTTCCAGGAATATACAATAGTCCATATTTTGTCCGAAATTTGATGGCCCAAATTGGTGTTCAACGCCAGCCAGAGACTCTTTTCTGGCGTAAAACGCCAAAACTGGCACCAGAACTGGAGTTAAACACTCAAATTGGCATCCAAGCTGGTGTTTAACTCTAGAAAAGGCCTATGCACGTGTAAAGCTCAATGCTCAGCCCAAGCACACACCAAGTGGGCCCCGGAAGTGGATTTCTACACTCTCTGCACTTAGTTACTCATTTTCTGTAAACCTAAGTTACTAGTTTAGTATAAAAACTACTTTTAGAGATTCATTTTGGTAACCTTTGAAATTTTACATCTCATATTGTATCTTCTACAGCATGAGTCTCTAAACCCCATAGGTGGGGGTGAGGAGCTCTGCTGTGTCTCAATTGATTAATGCAATTACTATTGTTTTCTTTTCGATCACTCTTGATTCTGTTCTAAGATACTCACTCGTACTTCAATATAAAGAATATGATGATCCGTGACACACATAATCATTCTCAACTTTATGAACGCGTGCTTGACAACCACTCCCGTTCTATCTGAGCTCAACGTAGTCATTGAGCGACAGCTTGAGTGCGTATCTCTTGGGTCTCTGATCCACGGATTTGACTTGCCTCTCCTGACAACAGAGCATTTGAATCCGTGAGATTAGAACCTTCGTGGTAGAGGCTAAAACCAGTTGGCAGTATTCCTGAGATCCAGAAAGTGTAAACCCTGTCTGTGGTATTCCGAGTAGGATCTGGGATGGGATGACTGTGACAAGCTTCAAACTCACAAATTTTGGGCACAGTGACAGCGTGCAAAAGGATAGAGAGATCCTATCCCGATACAAGTGAGAATCGACAGATGATTAGCCATGCGGTAGCTGTGCCTAGTATTTTTCATCTGAGACGAGAGATCCAACAGTTGATTAGCCGTACAAAAACCGTACCTGGACCATTTTCACTGAGAGGATGGATGGTAGCCATTGACAACGGTGATCCACCAACATACAGCTTGCCATGGAAGGAAACCATGCATTTTTGGAGAAGAAGACAGTAGAAAAGTAGAGATTCAGACGATAGAGCATCTCCGGAACTTCAACCTGTTGCTTATTACTGAATCACAAGTACATTCATTTCATGTTATTTACTTTTCATAAACAAAATCATTTTTATCACTAATCTCCTGACTAAGATTTACACGATAACCATAGCTTGCTTCAAGCTGGAAATCTCCATGGGATCGACCCTCACTCACGTAAGGTAGTACTTAGATGACCCAGTGCACTTGCTAGTTAGTTGTGCGGAGTTGCAAAGGTGTGATTGCAATTCCGTGCACCAAGTTTTTGGCGCCGTTGCTGGGGATTGTTCGAGTTTGGACAACTGACGGTTCATCTTGTTGCTTAGATTAGGAAAAATTTATCTTTTTTTGGTTTAGAGTCACTAAATTTATGTCTTTTATTATTGTTTTTGTTAAAATTTTAAAATTCTTGTTTTCTTTTTCTAGATTTTTTTCCGAAAATTTTTAATAAATAAATAGATAACAACCAATAAACTAATAATTGAGTCTTCTGTTTGGGTTTAGTTTCATGTTTTATGTTTGGTGTCAATTACATGTTTTTATTTTCCTTCAATTTTTCGAATTGTATGCTCTTTTTATTCTTCATATTTTCGAGTTTTATGTTCCTTATTCTTTCTTGATCTTCAAGTTGTTCTTGTTTATTTTCCTTGTTTGATCTTTAGTTTTTCTTGTTTTGTGTCTTTCCTTGTTTTTCTTGTGCAATTTCGAATTATTAGTGTCCAAAGTATAAAAATTTTTAAGTTTGGTGTCCTTTGTGTTTTTATTTTCTTAAAGATTTCCAAAATTTGTTCTTGGTGTTCATCTTGATCTTCAAAGTGTTCTTGGTGTTCATCTTGATCTTCAAAGTTTTCTTGTTTGTTTTCTTTGTTTTGATATAAAAATTCTAAGTTTGGTGTCATTTTATTGTTTTTCTTTTTCCTCATTAAATTCAAAAAAATATCTTTTCCTTTATTTACTCATCATTTTCGAATTCCTTAGGTTGACTTAGTCAAAATTTTTAAATTTTGGTAGTTTCTTGTTAGTCAAGTTAAAATTTCAATTTTAAAAATTTATCTTTTTAAATCTTTTTCAAAACAAATTCTTTTTCAATTTTTTGTTATTTTTCGAAAATCTTTTATAAAATTTTTCAAAATCTTTTTCTTTTTTTTTTTTACAATTTTCGAAACTTGCATCAATTTTTTTTATTTACTTTATTTTAATTCCTTTGATTTCAAAAAAAAGGGGGATAAAATTTTTATTTACAATCCACATCATCTCCCTTTCTCCATCATGGACTTAAGTGGAAATGAACAGTCCAGAAGGACTTTGGGGTCATATGCTAACCCCACTACTGCTTCATATGGGAGTAGTATCTGTATGCCCCCCATCAGAGCCAGCAATTTTGAGATAAACCCTCATCTCATTATCATGGTGCAGCAAAATTGTTAGTATTCCAGTCTTCCACAGGAAGAACCTATTGAGTTTCTGGCATAGTTCTTACAAATTGCTGACACAGTACGTGATAAGGAAGTAGATCAGGATGTCTACAGATTATTACTATTTCCATTTGCTGTAAAAGATCAAGCTAAGAGGTGGTTAAATAACCAACCCATAGCAAGCATAAGAACATGGAAACAATTATCAGACAAATTCCTGAATCAATATTTCCCTCCAAAAAGGATGACACAGCTAAGGCTGGATATCCAAGGCTTTAAACAAGAGGATAATGAATCTCTTTATAATGCCTGGGAGAGGTACAGAGAGATGCTAAGGAAATGCCCCTCTGAAATGTTTTCAGAATGGGTGCAGTTAGACATCTTTTACTATGGGCTTACAGAAAAGGCCCAGATATCTCTAGACCACTCAGCTGGTGGATCTATACATATGAAAAAGACAATTGAAGAGGCTCAAGAGCTCATTGATACAGTTGCCAGAAATCAGCACCTGTACTCAAGTGGTGAGACCTTCATGAAAGAAGAGGCTGAGGCAGTATCCACTGAACTTAGTCCTCCAGAACAAATTGTTAAACTCAATCAGCAATTATTTTCTATAACAAAACAATTAGCAGAATTTAAAGAGATGCTACAAGAAACCCAAGATACTAACCAGAATATGGAAAAACAATTGGATTAGACAAGACAGCAGTTATCTAAACAGATAACAGAAGAGTGCCAAGCTATTCATTTAAGGAGTGGAAAGACATTGAATGTCTCAACTCAAGGCAGCAGAAAACCAAAAAAGGAACAACTGACAGAGGATGACCAAATCACTACCCAAAATCCCTCTAAGGACAGTAAGAGCCCAGAGAGGAATAATTCTGGTGTTTAAACGCCAGAAAAAGGGTAAGAAGTTGGCGTTGAACACCCAGTGGATGGCCAATTCTGGCGTCCAAACGCCAGAAAAGGGTGGCAATCTGGTGTTGAATGCCCAAAAAGCACCCAGTTCTGGCTTTCAAACGCCAATGAGGGATCAGACACCTGCAAGTGCTGATAACAACCCCCTTAAGCAGGCTTCTCCAACCACTTCTGTAGGAAATAAACCTGCAGCAACTAAGTTTGAAGAATATAAAGCCAAGATGCCTTATCCTCAGAAACTCTGCCAAGCGGAACAGGATAAACAATTTGCCCGCTTTGCAAACTATCTCAGAACTCTTGAAATAAAGATTCCGTCTGCAGAGGCACTTGAGCAAATACCCTCTTATGCTAAGTTCATGAAAGAGATCTTAAGTCATAAGAAGGATTGGAGGGAGACTGAAAAAGTTTTTATCACTGAAGAATGCAGTGCAGTCATTTTAAAAAGCTTACCAGATAAGCTTAAAGATCCCGGAAGCTTTATGATACCATGCACATTAGAGGGTGCTTGTACCAAGATAGCTTTAAAGGGTATTTGACTGAAGAAGTCAAACCAACCCGAATATGTCTCCAACTTCTGATGACTCCATTAAAATTTTATTAGACGTAATTGAGGACATGATTGTCAAGGTTGGGCCATTTGCCTTTCCCACTGACTTTGTAGTGCTGGAAATGGAGGAGCACAAGAGTGCAACTCTTATTCTAGGAAGACCTTTTCTAACAACTGGACGAACCCTCATTGACGTCCAAAAGGGAAGATAACCTTGAGAGTCAATGAGGATGAGTTTAAGTTGAATGCTGTCAAAGCTATGCAGCATCCAGACACATCAAAAGACTGCATGAGCGCTGATATTATTGACTCCTTAGTGGAAGAGGTCAATATGACTAAGAGTCTCGAATCAAAGCTAGAGGACATTTTTAAAGATGTTCAACCTGATCTGAAGGAACCAGAGAAAACAGAAGAACCTCTGAAAACTCCTCAGGAAGAGGAGAAGCCTCCTAAACTCGAGCTCAAACCACTATCACCATCCTTGAAATATGCATTTCTGGAAGAAGATGACACTTTTCTGGTAATCATAAGCTCTGCTTTAAAGCCGCAGGAAGAGAAAGCACTAATTCAGGTGCTAAGGACACACAAGACAGCTCTTGGGTGGTCCATAAGTGATCTCAAGGGTATTAGCCCAGCCAGATGCATACACAAGATCCTATTGGAGGATGATGCTAAGCCAGTGGTTCAACTACAGAGGCGGCTGAATCTAGCCATGAAGGAGGTGGTGTAGAAAGAGGTCACTAAGTTACTAGAGGCTGGGATTATTTATCCTATTTCTGATATCCCCTGGGTGAGCCCTGTCCAAGTTGTCCCCAAGAAGGGAAGTATGACAGTGGTTCATAATGAAAGGAATGAACTGGTTTCCACAAGAACAGTTACAGGGTGGCGTATGTGTATTGACTATAGAAGAATCAATACAGCCACCAGAAAGGATCATTTTCCTTTACCATTCATAGACCAGATGCTAGAGAGACTAGCAGGTCATGAATACTACTGCTTTTTAGATGGTTATTCAGGTTAAAACCAAATTACAGTAGATCCTCAGGACCAAGAGAAAATAGCATTCACATGTTCATCTAGAGTATTTGCCTACAGTAGGATGCCATTTGGTCTGTGCAATGCACCTGCAACCTTTCAGAGGTGCATGCTCTCTATCTTCTCTGATATGGTAGAGAAATTTCTAGAAGTCTTCATGGATGACTTCTCAGTATTTGGAGACTCATTCAGCTCTTGTCTTGACCATCTAGCACTTGTTCTAAAAAGGTGCCAAGAGACTAACCTGGTTTTAAACTAGGAGAAATGTCACTTTATGGTGACTGAAGGAATTGTCCTTGGGCACAGAATTTTGAACAAGGGAATAGAGGTGGATCAAGCTAAGATAGAGGTAATTGAAAAATTACCACCACCTGCCAATGTTAAGGCAATCAGAAGCTTTCTGGGGCATGCAGGATTCTATAGGAGGTTTATAAAGAATTTTTCGAAAATTGCAAAACCTCTGAGCAATCTGCTAGCCGCTGATACACCATTTGTCTTTGACACAAAGTGTTTGCAGGACTTTGAGACTCTGAAAGCTAAGCTGGTCACAGCACCAGTCATTTCTACACCAGACTGGACATTACCATTCGAACTAATGTGTGATGCCAGTGACCATGCCATTGGTGTAGTATTGGGACAGAGGCATGACAAGCTTCTGTATGTCATTTATTATGCTAGCCGTATTTTAAATGACGTGCAAAAGAATTACACAACCACAGAAAAGGAGTTTCTTACAGTGGTTTATGCCATTGACAAGTTCAGATCTTATTTAGTAGGATCAAAAGTGATTGTGTACACTGACCATGCTGCTCTAAAATATCTCCTTACAAAGTAGGATTTAAAACCCAGACTTATAAGATGGGTGTTGCTTCTGCAAGAGTTTGATATAGAAATAAGAGACAGAAAAAGGACAGAGAACCAAGTAGCTGATCACCTGTCCCGTATAGAACCAGTAGCAAGAGTGTCCCTCCCTCCTACTGAGATCTCTAAAACCTTTCCGGATGAGCAACTCTTTGCTATTCAAGAAGTACCGTGGTTTGTAGACATTGAAAACTATAAAGCTGTGAGATTCATACTCAAAGAGTACAGTAAGCAGCAAACAAAAAAAATTGGTTTCTGATGCAAAGTACTACTTGTGGGATGAACCATATCTCTTTAAGAGATGTGCAGACGGAATAATCCATAGATGTATGCCTAGAGAAGAGGCACAGAAGATCCTATGGCATTGCCATGGATCACAATATGGAGGACATTTCGGAGGTGAGCGAACAACCACAAAGGTTCTCTAACGTGGTTTCTACTGGCCTACCCTCTATAGAGACTCCCGAGAGTTTTGTACGTAACTGTGATAGTTGCCAGAGAGCTGGTAATCTACCTCACGGTTATGCCATGCCTCAGCAAGGGATCTTAGAGATTGAGTTGTTTGATGTATGGGCTATTGACTTTATGGGGCCTTTCCCACCATCATATTCAAACACTTATATTCTGGTGGCAGTAGACTATGTATCTAAATGGGTAGAGGCAATTGCAACACCCACTAATGATACTAAGACAGTGATGAAGTTCTTCCAGAAGCACATCTTCAGCAGGTTCGGTGTCCCTAGGGTACTGATCAGTGATGGAGGAACTCATTTCTGCAATAGAGATAAATGGGCAGGCTGAAGTCTCAAATAGAGAACTAAAACGAATCTTGGAACGGACTGTAAGTACCCGTAGAAGGGATTGGGCAAGAAGTCTGGATGATACTCTGTGGGCATACAGAACCGCATTCAAGACTCCTATAGGGACCTCTCCATACCAACTTGTATATGGAAAAGCCTGTCATCTACTAGTGGAACTGGAACACAAGGCCTACTGGGCAACCAGGTTCCTAAACCTTGATACTAAGGTAGCTGGAGAGAAAAGATTACTCCAGTTGAATGAGCTGGAGGAGTTCAGACTCAATGCTTTTGAGAATGCTAAAATTTATAAGGAGAAAGCAAAAAGGTGGCATGACAGAAAGCTGTCATCTAGAATCTTTATGCTAGGACAAAAGGTTCTGCTGTTTAACTCTAGGCTCAGGTTGTTCCCTGGGAAATTGAAATCCCGGTGGAAGGGACCATATGTGATTACAAGTGTGTCACCATATGGATATGTAGAGCTTCAGGATATTGACTCTGACAAAAAGTTCATTGTTAATGGACAAAGAGTCAAGCATTATCTTGAAGGAAATGTTGAGCAAGAATGCTCAAAACTGAGACTAAATTAAAAAGCTCAGTAAAGTCCAGCTAAAGACAGTAAAGAAGCCCTTGCTGGGAGGCAACCCAGCCATTATAAAAAATTAGATGTTTATAAAAATTATATAAGTCTATTTAATTTTGTTATTCATGTTAGTTAATGCATTTCAATGAATAAGTCAGGAAAATGGAGGTCTAGGACATAAAGCAGAGGAATCACAGTGAAAAGGAGCTCACTGGCGTCAAAACGCTAATAAAGGGGCATTCTGGGCGTTAAACGCCAGAATGGCTATCATTCTGGGCGTTTAACGCCAGAGAAGGTATCATTCTGGGCATTAAACGGCAGAATGGGCAGCATTCTGGGCTGTGATTGCTCTTAATTTCCATCCAATCTGAATCCTCTATTTTGCTACGATCCCGGTCACTGCTGTGAATACTATGCCTCTGCCGTTTTGGTTGTGTGGGAGTCACCGCTGCTGCCATGAAACTAAAAGGGAAGGGAGTTGTTATGTTAAATTATGCGATTGCGACATCAAGGTAGGGGCTTTAACTTAAATAATTTTAATTTTAAAATGCCCATAAAGTTTGTTGAATTACTGCAAAGAGGTTTAATTATCATGAGTAATTAATTGATTATATGGATGTTGAATTATGACTGTGAAATGTGATTGGAATTGTTGATTCAGTGTTATTGATTGGATGCTCCTCCATTGCTTATGGTGCATTTGAAGAAATTGGCCCTTTTAGGATTAAGCCTGATGGGAAGTCACTTTACTTGAACCCTTATATGCTTGGAACAAATGTATGAACAAAATTGAAACATTTTGCATCACCAACTGTGTTATTTTTTCTTGTTCTTTACATGCTTTTGATTGCTTGCTGGTGTTAGTGTTGTAGTGGCAAACATATTATTCCTTGATTCTCCTGTTGGTGTCAAGTTTTCATACTCGAATAAGACGATGGATCTGTACACATTTGGTGATCAGAGAACAGGTAATGAAGTTGTCACATCTGTTCATCATGTCGATTTTACTTTGTTCATTACGATCTTGAGTTGGTTGTGTGCTTGTATTTGGGATCTTGGGGTTCCTGAATTTACAGCTGAAGATGCATATACATTTCTTGTTAAGTGGTCTGAAAGATTTCTTCAGTATAAGCATAGAGAGTTCTACATTGCTGGAGAAAGCTATGCAGGTGATTGATTGATATACTAGTTTTTTCTTAAATGTTTTAGAATACTAATTTTAAAAATTTATTGCAATTGCTGGAGAAAGCTTTTGTTTTAGAAAATTTGTTGATTCGGTTACGATAGATAGATGAGATTCTTTACTAGAGTCGATATATGAATTCATCAATGTTTTGTTTTTAGTACATTTTAGTACAACTGATTCTTGCCAACTTTGGGTGATCAATTTTGTTCTTGTGGCAGATACATTATCAAACCACTGGTCCAGAGATATGGAAAGGTTTGGAAGGAAAAGTCGACATGCTTGTATGCGGGATAGGTAGTGGTGGTATCATCACTGGTGCAGGAAAATATCTGAAAGAGCAGAATTCTAACTTAAAAGTTAGTTATTCTTTAGATACATTTGCAGAAGGTAATTTCTGCTATAATCATGGTGTTATTTTCTTATGTTATCATTTTTCTTTTGACATTTTGTAGTTGATTAGTGTGAAACCAACTGAAAGTCCAGTGCTCTCAGGAGGAAAACCTGGTGAGTTACAACCTCTTCTGTGTGACAATGACTTTCTTGTATTTTTTTTAAAGAAGGTTATTTATTTATTAGACGTCCTCATGGTTAAGGTCCACAACTTCATTTGTAGTACCCAGTGATTTGTAATTTCTCATTATTAATGTGTAGGTCCATACAAGATTCAGGGGATTGGTGCAGGCTTTGTCCCCGGTGTATTAGAAGTCAATCTTCTCGATGAAATCATTCAAGTAAGCTTTATTCAAGAGTTGATAAAATGTTGTGATTCATGAAGTCAAACTAAATTTTATGTTTTGTTAACTTTGAGATATGTTTAAATTGGTAGATATTAAGTGAAGAAGCTATAGAAACTGCAAAGCAACTTATGCTTAAAGAAGGCCTATTTATAAGTTCTCCAATGTATGTGTATTAGTATTCTGTTGTGACACTTGTAATTTCTGGTAACATATTCAGTTAGTGATCAAAGAATATTTGATATTGTTAATAACCTTTTATTTTGTTTTTTTTTCTTTTGTTTGGTAATCTATCTTATTTCAGGTTTACTCTTATCAGTAACTTATTTCTTCCCAAGAAACAGATCTCACATGTTGGATTACTAGCTTGCTCTGTAGCGATGTGTTAGAAAAGATGCTTGTAAGTAGTTGCACTCCAAGTAATCAATAATAAGTTGCAGAACTCCAAATCACAATGCTTTTATCCTCATATAACTTAATTTTTACTCGGATGAAGATAATGTTACGTGTTATTTTTTGATTTTGGTTTTCATTGTTTATATTTCCAAGTGTACTAAATTGATGCCAATATGCTAGACTTTATATTGACTGAAATATGCTAGAAGAGTTAATAATTATAAATTTGATATGATACAATTTTATGTTAGGAAAAAATTGTGTTTAGTTGAATTTGTAGAACTTATTTTATTGTAAAAGAATCTTAATGACATGTAAGATGTTTTAATTATCTATATAATTATATATTATATAAATGTTGAGTTAGTGGGATTAGCAAATTAATTGATATATCAATTATTTAATTAAATATTTTAAAATGAATTTTCTATTTTGTAACTAAAAGAATAAAAAATGTTACAAAAGCAAGTAGTATTTTGTAACAAAATATTATGATACAAAAATCTAAATTGTTACGAAAAGTATTTTAAAAGTAAAAAAGTGTTACCATTTTTGTAACAAATTTTGTTTTTTTTTATCAAAAAAATTTGTTACAAAACATTACTTTGAATTGTAACAGTTCTATTTTTTGTTACAAAAATTTTTTGTAACGGGACATACTGCAACGGCCCCTTTTTTTTGTTACAAATTCCTTTTGTTTTAAAATTTTGATTTTTTGTAACAATTTTTTTGTTATAAATATTACTTTTTCTTGTAGTGGTATCATCTATTTTAGGCCATAAGTGAAGGATATCTTGTATTGCCTCCTCAGTGACCAAGATTTGTTTGCCCCGAAGATGAACTGCATCAAGGGTCGTCCGATAATAGTTGAAATAGAACTCACGGACCCATGATGCGTTCACATCCGCTAGCTCCCTATCAAGAAATACCCAACCTCTCTGTTCAATCTGATGTTCAGTATACTTCCTCATCTTGGTTGGTATTCTGAGCTTTCTTTCCAATTAGAGTTTCCATTTTTCCAGAAATACCGAAAACTTGACTTCACAGTAAAGGTTAGCAAATCTGACTGAGTCGGAAGCAGGCACAAGTTGATAAGCTTTTTCTTTATCAGTAAATTTCTTTTCACATCAAAATTCATCCGATATAGCAAAGGATGACTGTGCTCTCTTCCTTTTACTGGAGCTGGCCTTAGCCTTGTCTTTCCCTTTCCTATCAGACATCCTGAAAAATAGAATTTTCAGGGCACAAATTATCAAATCAAAGCAGAGAAACAGAAAGGCAAACAATATACAATCAAGACAAACAGAAGATAGGCAACAGAGGGGTTAAAGCTCAAACATGAAGTGAGTCACTAAAGTTACAGTTAACTTGGAAGGGAGTATAAACAGAATTCACATTCCAATTAATTGTGTATAAAGGAAATCAACTTTCTTGTTCCTTAAGAAACAACATTGCTATACATCAAAAGAAGAGTTAAAAAGTCAGTTTAAAAAGGCAAATTAAAAGAAGGATGAAAAACATTTAGTTAAAAGTTAAAAAGATAGAAGAAAGGAAGTTAAATGTTAATAACATAGCAAATATTGTTCTTAACCAAGATAGCGTCCAAAAATTCTAAATGGCAAGTAACTCACATTCATATAAGGTAATGCAAGTCATTAATAATGAAATATGTAAGGCACAAAGGCATAAAAGATAAATACAAGTCATCATCAATGTATTTGATCACTCAAGTACAAAAATTGGTGTGGAGGAATTAAATATGTACTTATGTAACCAAAAGTGAATTGAAACTAAAAGTTTATATAAAACGGCTACAAAAGTAAAAAGGCACCAATAATCACAACTTGAAAGAACCTCAAACAAAAAGGAACAAGACTAGGCCAAATAGAAAGTTTATGAAACAACTTCAACGGTCAAAGGGGGAATATACTCGAAATATGACCATGAAGGATAGAAATTTGGACCTAACTTGAGCAATGAAAAACGTAAAAGAGGTTCAAAATTCATTGGTCAACAACATTCTAATTGACACAGAAATCCGTCAACTAGTTTCTTGTTGTCTCCAATGATGTAATTCGAATAAAGGGAACTAAAGAATAGCGGAAATGCCAACCAATTAACCGATGAATTGAGTTTGGTAAAAACTAAATGAAATCCAAGTAAAAAAAATGTACCAAAATCAATTCATGAGTTGGAGTTAAAAACATAACAATTTTCAAAAAAAATTTGGCAACATTCTGGCAGTAAATCGAGCATTCCCAGTTTAATCAAACAACAAAACAAACTCAGTTCATATGAATTCAGATTACTCAATCAGCATAAATCACAGTAAATTTATATGAATTGAACAGCAGCAAGCAAAGTAGCAACAACAGCAACATATAGCTTAACTAAAAGAAATCAACATCATCATCACTCAACAAAACATAAGAGAATCAGTCATTCCAAACAATGACAGCAGCAAAAGAAAACAGACCTAAATCCACTAACCAAAATCCTAGAAACTACCTAACCACCTAGAATTAACTAGCTAATCTAACATAACTAATAAATAGAAATTAAATAACTAATCAACCTATTCTAATAGAATAATAAAAGGACTCAGAAAGGGAAACAGGGAAAACCTGGAAGGGGAGCAGAAACAGAAAAATGACAGAATAGAGGACTAGAAGGGGTGGAAAGAAACACACGACCGGCCCAGAGGTGGCATTGCCAGTGGCAGTTGAAGAAGAACTGGCGGCAGAGCGAGGGAAGCAGAGCCATAAAAGAGAGGCGGTTCAGAAACAATGCTTGAAGAATCAGGCGAGGTGGTTGAAGAGGAGAGGAGTTCACCGGTGGCAATGGATGGCCGCGGCGGTGCTTGGTGGTAGGGGAGAAGGCGAGACGGCCAAGAAAGGGAGATAGAGAGGGAAGAAGAAGGAAAAAAAGGGAAGAGAGAGGTGGTCGGCGGCAGATCGGAGTCACCGGACTGGTGCGGGCGGTGGTGGTTGATGGAGGTTTTGGAGGCGGTAATGGAGTTTCTAGTTCTTGGAGGGAGAAGGGAAAGAGACGTTGAGAGTGAAAGGGTGGAAAGGGATGCGACTGAAGCTAGGGTTCTCGCGTTAGGGGGTTAATAAATTCAAATCCACGCGTACACGTGGGTGACGCGTGAGCGTGGAAGAAGGAAAAGAAGAGATGACGCGTATGCGTCGTTGTCGCGCATGCGTGAAGGTAGAGAAATGAAAATGACGCATATGCATAAAGCACGCGTACGCGTGGGGCGGAATTGTTCTACACGCACAATTTTGGCACACTTGTCGCACAACTCTCTGCAATTAGTACTGGGGCAGCATTTAGGCACGACGCGTGCACGTCGGTCACGCCCACGCATGGAAGGCCAGAAATAAAAATGATGTGTACGCGTCAGCGAGGTGCACGCGTGGATTGGGTTGGGCGCCTAGCATCCCCCTCCCCCGCCCCCGCGCATGGTTCCAGCGCAGCTCTCTGGTTTTTGTACCAGAGGTTGCAGCATTCAATATGACGCGTGCGCGAAGGCCATGCGCACACGTGGGACACTTTTTTTTGAACCAACATGCTATCAAATTAATGCCAAACATTAGTAAACAGGTGAAACCACAACTTAAACCAAATAAACCCAACTAAAATTGAAAATTCAACTTATTACCAATATAAATAAAAGAGAAAATAGGAAGAATTTACCATGGTGGGGTGTCTCTCACCTAGCACTTTTAGTTAAAGTCCTTAAGTTGGACATTTGGTAAGCTCCTTGTCATGGTGGCTTGTGCTTGAACTCATCTTGAAACTTCCACCAACGCTTGGACTTCCAAATAGCTCCAACATTTCCAAGTGAATTCACCAAGCCTTAATGAAGTTCTTCACAAGATTTGAGCTCCCAAAGTTGATCCTCTTGTATGTCGGTATCCCAAATCTTGTTTCTACACCCGTCTTTAAATTGATCATCATTATTCCAACCAGGTGGCAAGCGATCCGAATTCTCAATGAAGTACCAAACTCTTCTTTTAGATCCAACCAATTGATCACCAGTCCGATCCTTGCATCTAGCTCTTGAAATCTCAACCTTGATGAGTCTTGATTTGCAACTCCAACCACTAAACATCATTCTCTTACGCTTCATTCCACAAAACCTCCTAAGTTGACCATCCGTTTCAAGCTTACCATACTCAAGTGGGACAATAAAGCTAAGAGAGATAAGCTTTACCCACTCAATTGGAGGAGTAGACGGTAACCTAGGTAGAGAAGTCTCCAATGATCTTGACAAGGCATATTCAACTCTCGTCCAACCTTACCGAAGAACTTCCACCTCAATGTTGCTTTCAATTTTATCGGGAGAAGATTCTTTAAACTCAAGGGTTTCACTTGTGGATGAAAATTCATCATTACGAGGACTTGATTCATGATCATCATCACCAAGGGAACTTGCCTCTTTATCTATTCCATCCAATTCTTCATAGGGAATATACCTTGAAAGTTGTGCACCTTGTTCCTTAACCTCTTTTTCCAATCCAATGGAGGGGGATTCAATTGTAGATAGAAATTCATCAATTATTGAATCCATCTCTTGATCAACCTCCTCAAAGTCTTCAACCATGATATGCTTTGGAGGTTGTACACCTTCCTCATCATCAAATTCAAACTTCTTGAAAGGAGGCTCTATGACTTGAGGTTCCCATGGACTCTAAACATCTCCCAAGTCTTCGACCACTTCTTCTTCTTCTTCAATAATTACGGCTTCCTCCAATTGTTCTAGTACAAAATCACATTCTTCATTTTCCACCGGAGCTTCTAATCTCTCCTTCATGCTACGCTCCTCATTAAATCCTCCACATGCGGCCATGGGAGTACTTTGAGTGTCGAAGCATAGGGAGACTAAATTATTTACTACCTCGCTCAAGGTAGCTATGAATTCTAGTGTCTTCCTTTGAGTTTCACGTTGCTCATGAAGAAGAAGGCCAAGGGTGTCATCCATTGTAGATTGGAGTAGATATGAAGGTTTGTTACTTGGAAGGAAGGATTCATGATAGGAAGGTGGTTCATCTTGATAAGGGTATGGAGATGGTGTATATTGAGGTGGTGGTTCTTGGGAGTAATTGTGTTAGAATATGGGTGGTTCTATGTATGGTTCAGATGGTTCATATGGTGGTTGGTATGGTGGATATGGGTTAGGGTCATATGGAAGTGTTTGATTGTAGGGGGCTTGTGAGTATGGTGGTTCAAAACTATGTTGAAGAGGGGGTTTATAGGCATTTGGTGGTGGTTGTTGGCAGTCCCAAGGAGGTCCACCATATCCATTGTCTTGGTATGCATCATGGAATGGCTCTTGCTCGTAGTACGTTGGAGAGGGTTGTTGCCATGGAGGTTGTCCATAAGCTTGAGGCTCCTTCCACCTTTGGTTGTCCCATCCTTGATGCATGTTCTCATTGTAATCTCCACTTTCTACAATATAATTGTAACCACACTCATAGTCAAAGGGGTGAGAATTCATAATGAAAAGAAAAAATAAAAAACAAGAACTAATAAGAAATGAGTAAACAAAGTCCTAAAACTAGCAAAAACTAACAAAGAAGCACAAAGGCAAACATCTTCACAATATTAACAATAACCAATAATAAGGCACACATTTGTAATTCCCCAGCAACGGCGCCAAAAACTTGACGGAAGAAAACTGTCGGTAAAGATTTTCACAAAAATATCACGTTGCAAGTATAGTTCTAAACCGACAATTAAACCTCAAGCAACATTTAGATTTTTTGTCACAATTACAAACCCAATAAAATGTGATGGTAAATGTGAATTTCCTTCACTTAGTTAACCTCTAACCAATGGAGGAAGGTCAAGTTCATACAATCAACTTGAGTTCACAAGTCCTAGTCAACTCATAGTGAGAGACTAGATTTGGTGAAGTTCAAGCTAACCGGCAATCTTCAATCACCAATCAACAAAAGACTTTTGATAACTCAAGAGTCTCTAAATAGTCAATCCAAGTCAAAAACATAAAAATATAAATTAAAATCCACCCAAGTATTTTATCAAACGCTTCGAAGGCACAAAATAAAAGTATAGATAATTTATAAAAGATAATAAAATCTAAGATATCCAATTGCAAGACAACAATAACCAATAATTAAAGAAAGAACAATAACAAAAAAAAATATGAATTGCATTAATCTAAATCAAAGGGAGCAAGAGTGCATCAACAATTAAGTAACCAAATGGAAGCAATAACAAAGAAACTAAAAGAAGTAAGATGCTAGAACAAATAAGAGTAAAGGAAAACTAAATTAAAGCAAGGTGAAAATCTGAATCTAAGAAGAAATAAGAGTAAAACCCTAAAATCTAAAGAGAGGAGAGAGCCTCTCTCTCTAAAAACCTATATCTAAAACCTAAAGTATGAATGAATGAATAGTGAATGATTGATCCTCCTTTCCAACTCCACTCTGCAGCCTCTAATCTATATTTTCGGGCCAGAAACTGGGTCAAAAGCAGTCCAAAAATCGCCCTCAGTTTTTTCTGTTAATTGCAGCATGTGACGCTCATCACGCGTATGCGTCAGCCACGCGTGCGTGTCATATGTTTGCTACACCAGTCACGCGTACGCGTCGTCCATGCGTGCGCGTCATTACCAGATTCTGAAATCCTTAATTTCTTGTGCTCCTTCCACTTTTGCATGCTTCTTCTCCATCCTCTAAGCCATTCCTGCACTATAAACCCTGAAAACACTTAACAAATATATCACGGCATCAAATGGTAATAAGAGATGATTAGAATTTGCAAATTTAAGGCCAAAAATACATGTTTTCAATCATAGCATAAAATTAGGAAAGAAACTTAGAAACATGCAATTTATATGGATAAGTGTAAGAATAATTGATAAAATCCACTCAATTCAATACAAAATAAACCATAGAATAGTGGTTTATCAGGGGGTAACTTGAGGATGAAGTAAGGGGAGAGTTAATGATGAATTATGATTAATGGTGATTGTATGAGTTGCTGAGGGTGATGGTGGAAGTGCGGTATATGCCGTGAGCCGAAGGGCTGTATTTAATAATGATTTATGGCTAGTTATGGATTATGTTATGAGCCGGATGGCTATAATAAATATGGATTTATGGATGATAATGAATATATAAATTTGGATGATTGTATTATCTTGAGTCCTCTTTCTTGAAAGTGCGACCCCAGAGAGATGGTGGAAGGTGAGTGATGCACGAAATTGTGATTACACTTTTCACAACTCCGCACAACTAACCAGCAAGTGCACTGGGTCGTCCAAGTAATAACTTACGTGAGTAAGGGTCGATCCCATGGAGATTGTCGGCTTGAAGCAAGCTATGGTTATTTTGTAAATCATAGTCAGGAGATTAATGATAAGAGTGATTGTATTTATGAAAATTAAATAACATAAAATAAATGGTACTTGTGATTCAGTAATGAGAAACAGGTTGAGGTTTCGGAGATTGCTGTCATCTGAATCTCTGTTTTCCTACTGTCTTCTTCTCCAAACATGCATGGCTTCCTTCCATGGCAGGCTGTATGATCCTCTCGGATGAAAAATACCAGGCGCTGTCACCGCACGGCTAATCATCTGTCGGTTCTCACTAGTGTCGGAATAGGATCATTATCCCTTTGCACACTGTCACTGCGCCCAACATTCGCAAGTTTAAAATTCGTCACAGTCATTCCCTTTCAGATCCTACTCAGAATACCACAGACAAGGTTTAGACTTTGCGGATTCCAGGAATGCTGCCAATGATTCTAGCCTATACCACGAAGGTTCTAACATCTGGACTCGGTCTGTGGATTAGAAACCCAAGAGATATGCACTCAAGCTGTCACCCAATGACTACGTTGAGCTCAGATAGAATGGAGTGGTTGTCAGGCACGCGTTCATAGGGTTGAGGATAATAATGAGTGTCACGGATCATCATATTCTCCATATTGAAGTACGAGTGAGAATCTTAGAATAGAATCAAGCGTAATTGAATAGAAAATAGTAGTAATTGCATTAGTCCATTGAAACACAGTAGAGCTCCTCACCCCCACCTATGGGGTTTAGAGACTCATGCCGTCAAAGGTACAATATGAAATGTAAAAAATGTCATAAGTTTTTAAAATGAATCTCTAAAAGTAGTTTTTATATTAAACTAGTAACCTAGGGTTACAGAAAATGAGTAACTAAGTGCAGATAGTGCAAAAATCCACTTCTGGGACCCACTTGGTGTGTGCTTGGGCTGAGCATTGAAGCTTTTTCGTGCTTAAGCAGTTCCTGGAGTTAAACGCCAGCTTTGGTGCCACTTTGGGCGTTTTACGCCAAGATTTTTAGGCTGACTTTGAATGCCAGTTTGGGCCATCAAATCTCGGGCAAAGTATGGACTATTATATATTGCTGGAAATCCTAAGATGTCTAATTTTCAACGCAATTGAGGACGCGCCAATTGGGCATCTGTAGCTCCAAAAAATCCAGTTTGAGTGCAGGGAGGTCAGAATCCAACAGCATCTGTAGTCCTTTTTCAGCCTCTGAATCAGATTTTTGCTCAGGTCCCTCAATTTCAGCCAGAAATTACCTGAAATCACAGAAAAACACACAAACTCATAGTAAAGTCCAGAAATATGATTTTTGAATAAAAACTAATAAAAATATAATAAAAAGTGAATAAAACATACTAAAAATTATGTAAAAATAATGCCAAAAAGGGTATAAATTATCCGCTCATCACAACACTAAACTTAAATTGTTGCTTGTCCCCAAGCAACTAAAAATAGAATAGGATAAAAAGAAGAGAATATACAGTAAATTTCAAATATCAATGAAGCTCAATTCCAATTAGATGAGCGGGACTTATAGTCTTTTTGCTTCTGAACAGTTTTGGCATCTCACTTTATCCTTTGATGTTCAGAATGATTGGCATCTATAAGAACTCAGAATTCAGATAGTGTTATTGATTCTCCTAGTTCAGTATATTAATTCTTGAACACTGTTACTTTATGAGTCTTGGTCGTGACCCTAAGCACTTTGTTTTCCAGTATTACCACCGGATACATAAATGCCACAGACACATAACTGGGTGAACCTTTTCAGATTTTGACTCAGCTTTGCTAGAGTCTCCAGTTAGAGGTGTCTAGAGCTCTTAAGCACACTCTTTTTGCTTTGGAACACGACTTTAACCACTCGGTCTCAAGCTCTTCACTTGGACTTTCATGCCATAAGCACATGGTTAGGGACAACTTGATTTAGCCGCTTAGGCCAGGATTTTATTCCTTTGGACCCTCCTATCCATTAATGCTTAAAGCCTTGGATCCTTTTTACCCTTGCCTTTTGGTTTAAAGGGTTATTGGCTTTTTCTGCTTGCTTTTTCTTTTTCTTTTTCTTTCTCTCTCTCTCTTTTTTTTTCGTGCAGGCTTTTGTTTCTCACTGCTTTTTCTTGCTTCAAGAATCAATTTTATGATTTTTCAGATTATCAATAACATTTCTCTTTTTTTTTATTATTCTTTCAAGAGCCAACAATTTTAACATTCATAAACAACAATATCAAAAATATGCACTATTCAAGCATTCATTCAGAAAACAAAAAGTATTGCCACCACATCAAAACAATTAGATTATTTTCAAGATATAATTCGAAATTCATGTACTTCTTTTTCTTTTTCAAAAAATATTTTTTTTCATTTAAGAAAGGTAAAGGATTCATAGGACATTCATAGCTTTAAGACATAGACTCTAAACTTTATTGATCATGAAATAAAAATAAGACATGAAATAAGCATAAAAGTAGACAAATAATAATAAAAGAACGGAAATTAAAGACAAAAAAATAAATGACTCTAATACTAATGATCATGTAACTCTTAAAATAGATATCTAATAACAAAAGTTATCACAAAGTTAGGACTCAACAACCTGCATTGAGAGAGGCAAGTGCTCCTTCAATTTGTGGGACGCCTGGCTCTTCAAGAGATAGCTTCTGGCGCTTTAGCTCCTGTATCTCACGCCCTTGTTTCTCTTGTTCTATGAGCAGTTTGCAAAGCAAGCTGTTTTGATTCTGCTGCTCCTCTTTGAGTTGATTCACAGCTTCTTGCAGCTTGATGACAAATGCTTCTAAGCGAGCCCAATAGTCAAATTGAGAAATTTCTGGAAGGAGTTCATGCGCCCCCCCTCTTGGTGGGGTTATCTTGAATTTAAGATCCATCCATCACTTTTTTGGTGATTGGGCATTCAACTGGGATAAATTCATCCACGCCTATCTGTACCCCCGCATTTTTGCATAGCAGACTAATCAAGCTTGGGTAGGCCAATTTGGCCTCAGTGGATTCCTTGTTTGCAATTGTATAAATTTAAATGGGGATCAACTGATGAATCTCTACCTCCTTCCCTAGCATAATACAATGAATCATTACTGCTCTCTTGACAGTGACTTCAGATCGGTTGCTGGTTGGGAGTATAGAGCGCCCAATGAAATCCAGCCAACCTCTGGCAACTGGTTTAAGATCTCCTCTCTTTAACTAGTTTGGGACACCTTTTGAATTGGTAATCAATTTGGTTCCAGGGAGGCATATGTCCTCTAGAACTTGATCCAGCCTTTTATCCTTGGCCATCCTCCTATTAAAGGACTCTGGATCATCTTGCAGTTGAGGGAGTTTAAGAACTTCTCTTACTTTGTCCAGGTGGAAGTAAATAATCTTCCCTCTGACCATAGTCCGGAAGGTGTAGAAAGCAGTTCCCTCTAATCTTTGCTTCTCTGTCATCCACAGATTTGCATAGAATTTTTGTACCATATTTCTTCCAACAGGTATCTCAGGATTAGCCAGGACTTCCCAGCCCCTGTTTTGAATCTGCTCTTGAATCTCCGGGTATTCATCTTCTTTCAGATTGAATCTAACTTCTGGGATCACTGATCTTCTGCATACTATTTTAAGGTAGTGGTCTGCATGTTCTTTGGTGTAAAATTTCTCATGCATCTAAAGTGGCTTTGAGTTGCCTTCTTTCTTGCCTCTTGAAGTGTTTTGTTTTCCTTTGGGAGCCATGAGCTTTGTTTGTTTTGGCTTAGGGATCACAAAAATCACACCAAACTTAGTGCTTTGCTTGCCCTCAAGCAAAATAGAAAGAAAGAAGATGAATAGATAGAGAGAAAGATTCCAATGATGAACCAAAGGGGGTGGCCGAATTTATAAATAAAAGGGGAGGGAGGGAATGGGGTTGAAAATAAAAAAAAGAAAAATATATGATTGAAAGATATGATTGATAAAAGATAAACATGATATGCAAAAGAGAAGATTATTTTCAAAATTTAAGAAATATGAAGAAGATATGAGGAAGTTAAATCTGAATTTTTTTGTTTATGCATCTAAGAAATAAAAGATAATATGAATGAATTGAAAAGATTTGAAAAGAAATTGGAAAGATAAATGAGTTTTTGAAAAAGATTTGAAAAGAATTTGAAGGAGAATTAAAAGGAATTTATAAGATTATGAACTTTTGTTAATGGAAGTTAGAAATTGAATGTTTGTAATGTTTAGATGCAAAAATTTTTGAATTAAAACAAGAAAATTCGAAAAAATTTGAATTGAAAACGAAATTACCTCTCCCCTGTCTGTTCTGGCGTTAAACGCCAGAAATCCTTCTTCACTGGGCGTTTTTCTGAACGCCCAGAATGCTGCCAATTTTGGCGTTAAACACCCAGAATGCTGCCTATTCTAGTGTTTAACGCTCAGAATGATACCTTTACTGGCGTTAAATGCTCAGATTGCCTCTTTACTGGCGTTTTGACGCCAGTGAGCTTCTTTCCTCTGTGATTTCTCTGTTTTATGTCTTGAACCTCCATTTTCCTGAAATTTTCACTGAAAATATATTAATTAACAAGGAAAACAAAATTAAAAAGACTTATCTAACTGTTACAAACATCTAATTATTGATAATGGCTGGGTTGCCTCCCAACAAGCGCTTCTTTACTGTCTTTAGCTGGACTTTACTGAGCTTTTAACTTAGTCTCAGCTTTGAGCATTCTTGCTCAACATTGCCCTCAAGATAATGTTTGATTCTTTGTCCATTAACAATGAACTTTTTGTCAGAATCAATATCTTGAAGTTCTACATAGCCATATGGTGACACACTTGTAATCACATATGGGCCCCTCCACCGGGATTTCAATTTTTCGGGAAACAATCTGAGCCTAGAGTTAAACAGCAGGACCTTCTATCCTGTCTCAAAGAGTCCTGTCTCAAAGACTCTAGATGACAGCCTTTTGTCATGCCATATTTTTGCTTTCTCTTTATAAATTTTGGCATTTTCGAAAGCATTGAGTCTGAATTCTTCCAGCTCATTCAACTGGAGTAATCTCCTCTCTCCAGCTACCTTAGTATCAAGGTTTAGGAACCTGGTTGCCCAGTAGGCCTTATATTCCAGTTCCACTGGCAAATGACAGGCTTTTCCGTACACAAGCTGGTATGGAGAGGTCTTTATAGGAGTCTTGAATGCTGTTCTGTATGCCCACAGAGCATCATCTAGACCTCTTGCCCAATCCTTTCTACGGGCATTTACAGTCCGCTCCAGGATTCGCTTTAGTTTTCTATTTGAGACTTCAGCCTGCCCATTTGTCTGTGGATGATATGGAGTTTCCACTTTATGGTTAATTTCATATCGGACCAGAGTAGAGTCAAGCTGTTTATTGCAGAAATAAGTGCCTCCATCGCTGATCAGTATCCTAGGGACACCAAACCTGCTGAAGATATGCTTCTGGAGGAACTTCATCACTGTCTTAGTATCATTAGTGGATGTTGCAATTGCCTCTACCCATTTAGATACATAGTCTACTGCCACCAGAATATAAGTGTTTTGAGTATGATGGTGGGAAAGGCCCCATGAAGTCAATACCCCATACATCAAACAACTCTATCTCTAAGATCCATTGTTGAGGTATGGCATAACCGTGAGGCAGATTACCAGCTCTCTGGCAACTGTCACGGTTACGTACAAACTCTCGGGAGTCTCTATAGAGAATAGGCCAGTAGAAGCCACATTGGAGAACCTTGGTGGTTGTTCGCTCACCTCCGAAATATCCTCCATATTGTGATCCATGGCAATGCCATAGGATTTTCTGTGCCTCTTCTCTACGCACACATCTACGGATCATTCCATCTGCACACCTCTTAAAGAGATATGGTTCATCCCACAAGTAGTATTTTGCATCAGAAATTAATTTTTTCGTTTGCATCTTGCTGTACTCTTTGGGTATGAATCTCACAGCTTTATAGTTTGCAATGTCTGTAAACCATGGTACTTCCTGAATGGCAAAGAGTTGCTCATCTGGAAAGGTTTCAGAGATCTCAGTATGAGGAAGGGACGCTCCTACTACTGGTTCTATTCTTGATAAGTGATCTGCTACTTGGTTCTCTGTCCCTTTTCTGCCTCTTATTTCTATATCAAACTCTTGCAGAAGCAACACCCATCTTATGAGTCTGGGTTTTGAATCCTGCTTTGTGAGGAGATATTTTAGAGCAGCATGGTCAGTGTACACAATCACTTTTGATCATACTAAATAAGATCTGAACTTGTCAACGGGATAAACCACTGCAAGTAACTCATTTTCTGTGGTTGTGTAATTCTTTTGTGCATCATTTAAAACACGGCTAGCATAATAAATGACATGCAGAAGCTTGTTATGCCTCTGTCCCAATACTGCACCAATGGCATGGTCACTGGCATCACACATTAGTTCGAATGGTAATGTCCAGTCTGGTGCAGAAATAACTGGTGCTGTGACCAGCTTAGCTTTTAAGTTTCAAACGCCTGCAGACGCTCCGTGTCAAAGACAAATGGCGTGTCAGCAGCTAGCAGATTGCTCAGAGGTTTTGCAATTTTTGAAAAATCCTTTATAAATCTCCTATAGAATCCTGCATGCCCCAGAAAGCTTCTGATTGCCTTAACATTGGCAGGTGGTGGTATTTTTTCAATTACCTCTACCTTAGCTTGATCCACCTCTATTCCCTTGTTTGAAATTTTGTGCCCAAGGACAATTCCTTCAGTCACCATGAAGTGACATTTTTCCCAGTTTAAAACCAGGTTAGTCTCTTGGCACCTTCTCAGAACAAGTGCTAGATGGTCAAGACAGGAGCTAAATGAGTCTCCAAATGCTGAGAAGTAATCCATGAAGACTTCCAGGAACTTCTCTACCATATCAGAGAATATAGAGAGCATGCACCTCTGAAAGGTTGCAGGTGCATTGCACAGACCAAATGGCATCCTTCTGTAGGTAAATACTCCAGATGGACATGTGAATGCTGTTTTCTCTTGGTCTTGAAGGTCTACTGCAATTTGGTTATAACCTGAATAGCCATCCAAAAAGCAGTAGTATTCATGACCTGCTAATCTCTCTAGCATTTGGTCTATGAATGGTAAAGGAAAATGATCCTTCATGGTGGCTGTATTGAGCCTTCTGTAGTCAATACACATACGCCACCCTGTAACTGTTCTTGTAGGAATCAGTTCATTCTTTTCATTATGAACCACTCTCGTGCCTCCCTTCTTGGGGACAACTTGGACAGGGCTCACCCAGGGGCTATCAGAAATAGGATAAATAATCACAGCCTCCAGTAACTTAGTGACCTCTTTCTGCACCACCTCCTTCATGGCTGGATTTAGCCGCCTCTATGGCTGAACCACTGGCTTAGCATCGTCCTCCAATAGGATCTTGTGCATGAATCTTACTGGGCTAATGCCCTTAAGATGGCTTATGGACCAACCAAGAGCTATCTTGTGTGTCCTTAGCACCTAAATTAGTGCTTTCTCTTCCTGTGGATTTAAAGCAGAGCTTATAATCATCGGAAAAGTGTCACCTTCTCCCAGAAATACATATTTCAGGGATGGTGGTAGTGGTTTGAGCTCGGGTTTAGAAGGCTTATCCTCTTCCTGGGGAGTTTTCAGATGTTCTTTCGTTCTCTCTGGTTCCTCCAGATCAGGCTGAACATCCTTAAAAATGTCCTCTAGCTCTGATTCGAGACTCTCAGTCATATTGACCTCTTCCACCAAGGAGTTAATAACATCTGCGCTCAGGCAGTCTTTTGGTGTGTCTGGATGCTGCATAGCTTTGACATCATTCAACTTAAACTCATCCTCATTGACTCTCAGGGTTATCTCTCCTCTTTGGACGTCAATGAGGGTTCGTCCAGTTGCTAGGAAAGGTCTTCCTAAAATGAGAGTTGCACTCTTGTGCTCTTCTATTTCCAGCACTACAAAGTCAGTAGGAAAGGCAAATGGCCCAACCTTGACAATCATGTCCTCAATTATTCCTGATGGAATTTTAATAGAGCCATCAGCAAGTTGGAGGCATATCTGGGTTGGTTTAACTTCATCAGTCAAACCAAGCTTTTTGATAGTGGATGCAGGTATTAGGTTGATACTTGCCCCAAGGTCACACAGAGCTGTCTTGGTACAAGCACCCTCTAATGTGCATGGTATCATAAAGCTTCCGGGATTTTTAAGCTTTTCTGGTAAGCTTTTCAGAATGACTGCACTGCATTCTTCAGTGAGGAAAACTTTTTCAGTTTCTCTCCAATCCTTCTTATGGCTTAAGATCTCTTTCATGAACTTAGCATAAGAGGGTATTTGCTCAAGTGCCTCTGCAAACAGAATCTTTATTTCAAGAGTCTTGAGATAGTTTGCAAAGTGGGCAAATTGTCTATCCTGTTCTGCTTGGCGGAGTTTCTGAGGATAAGGTATCTTGGCTTTATATTCTTCAACCTTGGTTGCTGCAGGTTTATTTCCTACAGAAGTAGTTGGAGAAGCTTGCTTAAGGGGGTTGTTATCAGCACTTGTAAGTGTCTGACCCCTTTGTGGCATTTGAACGCCAGAATTGGGGGCTGCATGGGCGTTTAACGCCAGATTGCCACCCTTTTCTAGCATCTGGACGCTAGAATTAGCTGTCCCTTGGGCGTTTAACGCCACTTTTTCACCCTTTTATGGCATTTGAATGCCAGAATCATTCTTCTCTGGGCTCTTACTGTCCTCAGAGTGATTTTGGGCAGTGGTTTGGTTATCCTTTGTCAGTTGTTCCTTTCTTGGTTTCTTGCTACCTTGGATTGATAAATTCAGTGTTTTTCCACTCCTTAATTGAACAGCTTGGCATTCTTCTATTATCTGTTTAGATAGCTGCTGTCTTGTCTGATCCAATTGTGCTTCCATATTTTGATTAGCATTTTTAGTGTCTTAGAGCATTTCTTTAAATTTTGCAAACTGTTTTGTTATAATAAGCAATTGCTGATTGAGTTCAGTAACTTATTCTTGAGGACTAAGTTCAATGGATACTGCTTTAGCCTCTTCTTTCAGGGAGGACTCACTACTCAAGTACAGATGCTAATTTCTAGCAACTGTATCAATGAGCTCTTGAGCCTCTTCAATTGTCTTTTTCATATGTATAGATCCACCAGCTGAGTGATCTAGAGAAATTTGAGCTTTTTCTGTAAGCCCATAGTAAAAGATGTCTAACTGCACCCACTCTGAAAATATTTCAGAAGGGTATTTCCTTAGCATCCATCTGTACCTCTTCCAGGCATTATAAAGGAATTCATCATCCTCTTATTTAAAGCCTTGGATGTCCAGCCTTAGCTGTGTCATCCTTTTTGGAGGGTAATATTGATTCAGGAATTTGTCTGATAACTGTTTCCATGTTTTTATACTTGTTGTGGGTTGGTTATTTAACCACCTCTTAGCTTGATCTTTTATAGCAAATAGAAACAGTAATAGTCTGTAGACATCCTGATCCACTTCTTTATCACGTACTGTGTCAGCAATTTGTAAGAACTGTGCCAGAAACTCAGTAGGTTCTTCCTGTGGAAGACCAGAATACTGGCAATTTTGCTGCACCATGATAATGAGATGAGGATTTAGCTCAAAATTGCTTGCTCTGATGGGAGGTATACAGATACTACTCCCGTATGCAGCAGTAATGGAGTTAGCATATGATCCTAGAGTCCTTCTGGACTGTTCATTTCCACTTAGGTCCATGATGGAAAAAAGGAAATTGATGTGAATTACAAATAAAGTATATTTTTATTTTTATTTTATTTAATTAAAAACAAACCGAATAAATGAAAAAAAAATAAGATAAAATAAAATAATTGGAAAATAAAATATAAATTTCAAAAACTAAATTAATTAATTAATTAAGAAGATTTGAAAAACTTTGGATATGATTTTTTTTGAAAAATATTTTGAATTTTGAAATTTTAACTAAGATAAGATAAAATAAAAATTTTAAAATAAAAATCTGAATTTTTAAATAAAATTTTCAAAAATTCAATTAAATAAATAGAAAAGATATTTTTGAATTTAATGAGGAAAGAGAAAAACAATAGAATGACACCAAACTTAGAAATTTTTTTAGATCAAAACAGAGAAAATAAACAAGAAAACTTTGAATGTCAAGATGAACACCAAGAACACTTTGAAGATCAGGATGAACACCACGAACAAATTTTAAAAATTTTTAAGAAAATAGAAACACAAAGGACACCAAACTTAAAAATTTTTATATTTTGGACACTAATAATTCGAAAATGTATAAGATAAACAGCAACAATCACCAAACAAGAAATTTTTTAAGATCAAATAAGAAAAATTATCAAGAACAATTTTTTTTAACCAAAGATATGAAGACTCGAACCCGCAACATCTTAGATGAATATGGGGAGATTATGCCATTTGAGCTATTACTCATTGGCTATCAAGAACAATTTGAAGATCAATAAAGAACTAAGAACATATAATTCGAAAATTGAAAGAAAAATAAAATCATGCAATTGACACCAAACTTAAAATATGAAACTAAACTCAAACAGAAGACTAAATTATGAAGTTATTAGTTTTTTTAAAAATTTTTGAAAATAGTAGTTTAGAAAAATAAAATAAGGATTTTAAAATTTTAACCCAAAACAATAATAGAAGACTCAATGTTAGTGACTCTAAACCAAAAAGACAAATTTTCCTAATCTAAGCAACAAAATAAACCGTCAGTTGTCCAAACTCGAACAATCACCGGCAACGGCGCCAAAAACTTGGCGTACGAAATTGTGATTACACTATTCAAAACTCCGCACAACTAACCAGCAAGTGCACTGGGTCGTCCAAGTAATACCTAACGTGAGTAAGGGTCGATCCCACGGAGATTGTCGGCTTGAAGCAAGCTATGGTTATTTTGTAAATCTTAGTCAGGAGATTAATGATAAGAGTGATTGTATTTATGAAAATTAAATAACATAAAATAAATGGTACTTGTGATTTAGTAATGGGAAACAGGTTGAGGTTCCGGAGATGCTCTGTCATCTGAATCTCTGTTTTCCTACTGTCTTCTTCTCCAAACACGCATGGCTTCTTTCCATGGCAGGCTGTATGATCCTCTCGGATGAAAAATACCAGGCGTTGTCACCACACGGCTAATCATCTGTCGGTTCTCACTAGTGTCGGAATAGGATCATTATCCTTTTGCACACTGTCACTGCGCCCAACATTCGCAAGTTTGAAGCTCGTCACAGTCATCCTCTTTCAGATCCTACTCAGAATACCACAGACAAGGTTGAGACTTTCCGGATCCCAGGAATGCTGCCAATGATTCTAGCCTATACCACGAAGGTTCTAACCTTCGGACTCGGTCCGTGGATTAGAAACCCAAGAGATACGCACTCAAGCTGTCGCCCAATGACTACGTTGAGCTCAGATAGAACGGAGTGGTTATCAGGCACGCGTTCATAGGGTTGAGGATAATAATGAGTGTCACAGATCATCATATTCTCCATATTGAAGTACGAGTAAGTATCTTAGAATAGAAACAAGTGTAATTGAATAGAAAACAGTAGTAATTGCATTAATCCATTAAAACACAGCAGAGCTCCTCACCCCCACCTATGGGGGTTAGAGACTCATGCCATAAAAGGTACAATATGAAATGTAAAAAATGTCATAAGTTTTTAAAATGAATCTCTAAAAGTAGTTTTTATATTAAACTAGTAACCTAGGGTTACAGAAAATGAGTAACTAAGTGCAGATAGTGCAAAAATCCACTTCTGGGACCCACTTGGTGTGTGCTTGGACTGAGCATTGAAGCTTTTTCGTGCTTAGGCAGTTCCTGGAGTTAAATGGCAGCTTTGGTGCCAGTTTGGGCGTTTAACTCCAATTCTGGTGCCAATTTGGGTGTTTTATGCCAGGATTTTTAGGCTGACTTTGAACGCCGGTTTGGGCCATCAAATCTCGAGCAAAGTATAGTCCTGGAAAGCCCAGGATGTCTACTTTCCAACTCAATTGAGAGCGTGCCAATTGGGCTTCTTTAGCTCGAAAAAATCTAGTTCGAGTGCAGGGAGGTCAGAATCCAACAGCATCTGCAGTCCTTTTTCAGCCTCTGAATCAGATTTTTGCTCAGGTCCCTCAATTTCAGCCAGAAATTATCTAAAATCACAGAAAAACACACAAACTCATAGTAAAGTCTAGAAATGTGATTTTTGAATAAAAACTAATAAAAATATAATAAAAAGTGAATAAAACATACTAAAAACTATGTAAAAATAATGCCAAAAGGGTATAAATTATCCGCTCATCAGTGAGGATCCGGTTCCTTATTCCTCCTGGTATTGTGAAATCGCCTCCAGCGAGATGGTGGGAGGTTAGGATCCCCTCCTTAGTTCCTCTTGGATATATGAGAACGTACCTCCTGGGTAGATGCAAGGGTTGTGGTTTCACCCCCACTTGCTCTAGGTTGGTTAGTATAAAGGCTCCCCGGGTGGACGCAAGGGTTGTGGTTTCACCTCCACTTGCCCCAGGTTGTGATGAGTGATGTATAAAAAGTACAATTATGAGATGTATAAGTGATGATATCATCATAATGAATAATTATGGAATGTTTAGGAATGAATATTGAATGACTATCTAAGATACGAGTTTCCCTGGGTGAAAGCAGTGGCTAGCCACCACGTGCTCCAGGTTGAGACTCGATACTCTGCTGACCCTATGTCGTAAGTGTGCCCGGGCACTGTGAAAGTTCCGGATAAGCTCGCCCCCATGGATAAACACCAGTGTGGGTGTTGTATGATTATGATTATGATTATGTTTATGATTGTGAATTACTCGAGTTGGGGATGCACGACAGAAGGACAGTCCAATGGTTAGCTACCAGGACTTGTCGGATTGGCTTTATAATCGACAGATGAGACTCATCAGCCACTAGGTCAGGCATGCATATGCATCTATATGTTTATTTGGTGTGATTTATTTGGATTGTCTAAGTGACTGCATAAACTTTTTCTACCTGCTTTATTTGCTGAATTGTTGTATATGCCTTCTATCTATGATTTCCTTGCTTGAAATAATCGTGTTTGTGCACTTTGGTTCCATTGGTGGTTGGGAGGTTCAGAGGAGTTGGAAAGGGGAGTTTTAGATAGCTCTGAAGACCCTTAGCTAGTTGCCTATTTTATCTTTGTGGTTTAGTTATGTTTATAAGCTTTAATTATATGTTGGAAGTTCTAGGATTGCCTTCGACTTTTCCAAGATATTATATGTTAGATATGTGGGCACTGTTACCATGCTGAGAACCTCCGGTTCTCACCCTTACGGATTTTGTGGGTTTCAGATGTAGGACGTGAGATTCCTCGCTGAGGTATACAGGAAGCTTCTAATGTCACGAAGATCCTTATCTTTTGGGTTTTATTTTGGTAATTTGTACTTATCTAGATAATTATTATCTCCACTTATTATATATATGCTGTATTAATTCCTCTTAGAGGTGATTTTGGAGACTCAGGTTTTGTAACTCTGTATTTTAGATTGTGATGAGCGGATATTTTATACGCTTTTTAGCATCATTTTCATATAGTTTTTAGCATGTTCTGTTTAGTTTTTATTATATTTTCATAGATTTTAGTGTTAAATTCACATTTTTTTATTCTACTTTGAGTTTGTGTGTTTTTTTGCAATTTCAGGTATTTTCTGGCTGAAATTGAGGAGTTGGAGCAAAAGTTAGCAAAAGCCTGATTTAGAGACAGAGAAAGCACTGCAGATGTTGTCCGAATCTGACCTCCTTGCACTCGGAAGAGCTTTTCTAAAGCTACAGAAGTCCAAATGGAGCGTTCTCAACGACTATGGAAAGCTGACTTCGAGAAAACAAAACACTCTGGATGGAGTGTTACTAGCATTGAACGCCAGCAAGGGAGCACTGGCTGGGCGTTCAATGCCCCCAATGGGCAGCATTACTGGCGTTGAACGTCAGCTAGGGAGTAGACCCTGGGCATTTAAATGCCAATGTAGAGGGCAGGAAATCTGAATTCCTTAGCCTCTCAAGACCACTGGGTCCCACAGCATCTTCACCTACCCCACTTACTTTCACACTTCCCTATACACTCTTTCCTATAAACCGTAGTCTAATCACATCCATATCACTTCCCCAAAACCATCACAACTCCCACCAACTCCCACCCACTTCAAAATCAAATTTCCCTCCCAATTACCCATGCATAGCCGAACCCAACCCTACCCCCTCCTATAAATACCCCTCACTCTAACTCTTCATACACACACCTCTCATACACTCGTAAGCCCCATTCGGCCAAGCCCTCTGTCTCCCTCTATCTTCTTCTATTTTTTTTTTCTACTCCATTCTTCTCTTTTCTTTATTTTTTGCTCGAGGACGAGCAAAGGTTTTAACTTTGGTGTGGGAAAAGTGTTGCTTTTTACTTTCCATTACCACTTATGGCACCCAAGATTGGAGAATCCTCTAGAAAGAGAAAAGGAAAGGCAGTAGCCGCCAGCTCTGAATCTTAGGAGATGGAGAGATTCATCACCAAAGTCCACTAAGACTACTTCTATGAAGTAGTGGCAGAGAAGAAGGTGATCCCTGAGGTCCCTTTCAGGCTTAAGAAGAATGAGTATCAGGAAAAACGAAGAGAGATCCAAAGAAGAGGTTGGGAAGTCCTAACCAATCCCATTCAAGATGTTGGAATTTTAATGGTACAAGAGTTCTATGCTAATGCATGGGTTACTAAAAACCATGACACTAGTGTGAACCCAAATCCAAAGAATTGGAGCACCATGGTCCGAGGGAGAATCTTAGATTTCAGCCCAGAAAGTGTGAGATTGGCATTCAACTTGCCTCTAATGCAAGGAGATCCACATCCTTACACTAGAAGAGTCAACTTTGATCAAAGATTGGATCAAGTGCTCTCAGACATCTGTGTGGAAGGAGCACAGTGGAAAAGGGATTCCCAAGGCAAGCCCATTCAACTAAGAAGGCTTGACCTCAAGCCCATAGCTAGAGGATTATTAAAATTCATCCAATGCTCTATCATCCCTACTAGCAATCAGTCAGAAGTGACCATTGAAAGGGCCATCACAATCCATTGCATCATGATTGGAAGTGAAGTGGAAGTACATGAGGTGATCCCTCAAGAATTGTACAAGATAGCTGAGAAGCCTTACACCAATTCAAGGTTGGCATTCCCACACCTCATCTGTCATCTATGCAATTCAGCTGAAATTATCATAGAGGGAGATATCTCCATTGGGGAGGACAATCTCATCACTAAGAAGAGGATGGAGCAAACTAGAGAGCATGCACAAGAGCCTGTGTAGCTGCCTCAGCATGAGATCCCTGAGATGCCTCAAGGGATGTATTTTCCTCCTTAAAGCTATTGGGATCAATGGCATACTTCCATGGGAGAATTGAGCTCTAACATGGAGCAATTGAGGTTGGAGAATCAAGAGCATTCCACCATCCTCAATGAAATAAGGGAAGACCAAAAATCCATCAGAGAAGATCAAAGGGATATAAGGGAAGAAGAACAAAGGCAAATGAGTGACATTGAAGAGATCAAGCACCACATTGGATCCTCAAGGAGGAGCACTAGCCGCCACCATTAAAGGTGGATTTGTTCTCTTTTTCTCCTTTTCTTTTGTATTTTTCTATTTTCTGTTATGTTGTGTTGTCTGTTCTCTTATTCTTGTTCTTGTTGCATGATCATTTGCATTTATGTCTTAAGGCTATAAAATGTTCCATATGTCTCTCACCTTGCTTAAAATGAAAATTTTAATTGAAAAGAATTGAGAGATACATAAATTTCAAGTTTAAAATAAGAATAGTTCAATTATTTTGATGTGGTGGCATTGCTTTTGTTTTCTGAATGTATGAATAAACAGTGCATATTTGAAGTTGGAATTTATGAATGTTGGCTCTTGAAAGAATAATGATAAAAGTGAAGTATTATTGGTAATCTGAAAAATTCAAAAATTGATTCTTGAAGCAACAAAAAGCATGTTGTAAAAGAAAAAAAATAATATATGCATGTGAAAAAAAAGAAAAGAAATAGAAAAAAATGGCAAAAAAAATAAATAAATAAAGAGAAAAATCCATTACTGCCCAAAAATACAGGAAAAGGAGGGCAGACTGAAAAAGCCAGTAACCCTTTAAACCCAAAGGCAAGGGTAAAAGGATCCAAGGCTTTGAGTATTAGTGGTTAGGAGGGCCTACAAGGAATAAAATCCTAGTCTAAGCGGCTACACCAACCTGTCCCTAACCATGTGCTTGTGGCGTGAAGGTGTCAAGTGAAAAGCTTGAGACTGAGCGGTTAAAGTCGTGATCCAAAGCAAAATGAGTGTGCTTAAGAACTCTGAACACCTCTATCTGGGAATTCTAGCAAAGCTGAATCACAATCCAAAAGGGTTCACCCAGTTAAAGTGTCTGTGGTATTTATGTATCCTGTGGTAATACTGGAAAACAAAGTACTTAGGGTCACGGCCAAGACTCTAAAAGCTGTGTTCAAGAATAAAAAAGAACTGAAATAGGAGAGTCAATAATATCATCTGAATTCTAAGTTCCTAAAGAGACCAACATTTCTGAATTTCAATGGATAGTGAGATGCCAAAACTATTCAGAAGTAAAAAGCTACTAAGTCCCGTTCATCTAATTGAAACTGAGCTTCATTGGAAACTCTGAGATTTATTGTATCATACTCTTCTTTTAATCCTACTATATTTTTAGTTGCTTGGGGATAAGCAACAGTTTAAGTTTGGTATTGTGATGAGCGGATATTTTATACACTTTTTGGCATCATTTTCATATAGTTTTTAGCATGTTTTGTTTAGTTTTTATTATATCTTCATAGGTTTTAGTGTTGAATTCACATTTTTGGATTCGACTTTGAGTTTGTGTATTTTTGTGCAATTTCAGGTATTTTTTGGCTGAAATTGAGGAGCTAGAGCAAAAGTTAGCAAAAGTCTTATTCAGAGACAGAGAAAGCACTGCAGATACTGTCTGGATTTGACCTCCTTGCACTTGGAAGAGCTTTTCTGGAGCTACAGAAGTCCAAATGGAGCGTTCTCAACGGCTATGGAAAGTTGACTTTTAGAGCTTTCCATCAATATAATATTCCATACTTTGCCTCAGAATAGAAGGCCCAAAACTGGCGTCCAACCCAGCCTCCTGCCCCCTTTCAAGCATCCAACACCCAAGGAGAAGAGACCAGCGTCCAAATGCCCAAAGAGGACCCTCTAGCCAGCGTTCAATGCTCTAGAAGGGTCCTAGCACATAGATCTCATCAAATCTCAGCCCAAACACTCACCAAGTGGGCCCCAAAAGTGGATTTTAGCACTAAAGGCCGTTTTACCCTTCTTATGTAATCCTTAGTCATTAGTTTAATATTTAAGTGATATTTTACATAATCATAGGGGGACCTTTACACCATGTTTTTGTTCATCACTGTATTTCCTATCAGTATGAGTTTCTAAACCTCTTCAACACCCTAGAGGCCTCCTAGCACGTGGATCTCATCAAAACTCAGCCCAAACACTCATCAAGTGGGCCCCAGAAGTGGATTTTAGCACTAAAAGATTACTTTTACCCTTTTTATGTAATCCTTAGTCTCTAATTTAGTATTTAAGTGATATTTTACACAATCATAGGGAGACCTTTACACCATATTTTCATTCATCACTGTATTTTCTATTAGTATGAGTTTCTAAACCTCCTAAATTGAGGGAAGGAGCCTACTGAGTTCTATAAATTAATAAAAGTATTATTGTTTCTCTTCAATCCGTGTTTGATTTAATTCTAATATGTATATTCGTTCTTCAACATGATGAATGGGATGACCCGTGACAATCATCTTTGTTCTTCATACTAAGACCGCGTGCCTGACAACCACCCGTGTTCTTCTTGGGTTCGTGTGAATACTTCAGTGGAAAGCATTGAACTGCCAACTTGATTATACATCTCTTAGACGGCTAATCCATGACTTCGTTGGGGACTTCTCGAGACACCAGTTCAGCCGAGGTATGAGGAGATTAGGGTCTCTGTGGTAGAGGCTAGAACCCAAAGGCACAGCATTCTCTGATCCAGAAGATTCGACATTATCTATGGCATTTTGAGTAGGATCATTAAGGGGAATGAACTGCAGGAACTTTACCCTCAATCAGAATAGATCCATACTAACCCTGGGGTTCAGATCTAGAGGAGTATTGGTGATTGCTCAAACCAGCCTCAATCACATACAACCTGCCAGAGAATAAATCATTCACAATTGAAGAAGACAGCAATACTAGAATTAATTCAGAAGGACAAAGCAACTCCAAGCCTTAACGACCTTCTTATCCCTGACTATAATCCAATTCACAAAGTATTTTATACACTTTTTTATTCCTTTTATGATTTTAACCAAATTCAAACCAACACCTCTTCTATTTGCCTGACTAAGACCTGCAAGATGACCATAGCTTACTTCAAACCACAATCCTCGTGGGATCGACCCTGACTCGCTCAGGTATTACTTGGACGACCCAGTGCACTTACTGGTTCAGCTGTACGAAGCGTGGGGATTCGTGCACCAAGTTTTCTTTTGGGTTTTCCTATATATCTATATATGTATAACTATGTGCTCAGACCGATTTATCTTCGCGAGCTGAGTCTTGAGTTTTGTTACATGTGTTTTGGAACTCTTAGTATATAAATTCGTTAGCTTACTCTATCTTGCTTACGTTACCATACACGGAGTGTTGCGCTTTTTAATTTAACAATTTTGTGTTATCCTTTTTTTCAAAGGCTCCTTGCTATAAACCCTTTTCACTATATTTAATATGTAATTTTTTTTTAGAGGTGGTAGCGCCTCGCCACCTCTGTTTTACATCCTAGGTGTAAAGCTCTGGGTGGTGGGGTGTTACATTATGGTATCAGAGCAGTTCGTTCCTATAGAGCCTGAGGGACGGACTGACTGTGCTTCTGGGCATACTCTGAGTGTATATACATGCTAACTAGGATATCTAACTGATATATATATATATATAGTGGCATGAATGTTCATGAGCATGCATTTAGAACTTTGAAGCACTAGACTTGCGATATTGAAACTGATCACCTTGATATCACTTGTTTGGTGTGAACAGGAACCAAATAGCATCTCCTAGGCGCGATCGTGGGCGTAATCGATATTGAGGATGGAGAGGTAATGAGATAACTATAACGGTAGGTAGTTTGACCAATTTTATAACCGCGATGACGAGTGCTGCTATTGCCGTTGGTGCTGTTGCTGCTGCGACCTGTCAAGCGATGGATAGGATGGAAACACAAGCTAGAATTGGCAACAACGGTGGTAATGAAAATGAAGGTGGAAATAATGCCTCAAATACATTGGTACCAATGGAGGTAAGGGGTTGCCCGGAGTTAATTAACATAGGTCAAGCAACGGGAGAAAGCTCAAGGGGGACCGAGGTGACAAGGAGTAATCACCGGGAATCCTTCACAAAGAAAAGGGAAAAGAAGACAAAGATTACACCAAGGGGCCAAAGTTTCAAGAGGGGTCGTTATGTTACTTCACGTTCTCAACGCCGGAATAATGACCGAAGGAACAACAACCGTCTGGATTCGAATTCAGAAGGGCGAACTAGTACTCAACCAGAAGACTTAAGGTATCCAAGATGTAAGAAATACCATCCAAACTGACCATGCAGGGCCGGGCTAGGTGTATGTTACGAGTGCAGGAAGCCAGGGCATATAGCTCAAGATTGTCCACACAAGAAATGCCGGGATGCAACTGAATCTGATTCTCAGACCCGAGGTAATCACAAATTAGCAGTTGGATTTCTAACTTCTTTGCATATAATTAATATGTGGTATTCATTCGTAATGCATGACAAGCATCGATAATCGTAAAGTCCAAGTCGACGATTAGTCGAAGACTATTAGTTGTTGAGACAGAGCGATATTTAGTTAACTTAGAGGAGTGGCTAGGCTCTTCAAGGTTAAGAATCAGAGTGACACAGCAGAAGAGGGTTGGATTATATCTAAAGGATCGGAAGTGTTGAGAACTATGCGGAGTTATTATTCGAAGCCCAGTGACAGTGAACTGCGAAGAAGAGGAATAGAATGGATTCAACCTTTAATTGCTAATCGTTTGAGAGGCGAGTGAAGATGAGACCAAATTGCTATTGCGAGAGATTTTCCGATACAATTCTAAAGGTGTATCAGAACCTCCATCTCGGAGAGAAAGTGAGTTGGCGATAGACTTAGTGCCGGAAGCTAGATCAGTTTTGATTGTACCGCAACCGGGGACATCATTATAATTAGTAGAACCTAGGATCGAGTTGAAGGGAGTATTAGAAGAGAAAATCGTTCGACTAAGTGTTTTCCTGTGAGGAGCGCCGGTTATGCCAGTGAAGAAGGAAGAGAATAGCAGAAGGCTTTATTCAAGGGGGAGTGTGCCAACAGAATCTGTGCGACCCGATCTAATTTTCTTTTGAAACCTGCATTGAAACTCTATCTGGAGTCCTTCTTAAATGACTTGAGCATCTTTCTAGTTTTACTCTTTACGCACACGAATCTTGTTTCTTCCAAGATGAACTTGAGCTTGTCCTGGTATAACCACGTAATCTTTGAATTTTGAGAACTTGTTGTGAGTATAATTGCTCTCATTCGAAAATCGTATACTTTAAAATCAGCTGAGACTTCTTTGACTCTATACGCTCTGCTCTTTCTACCAAAGGTTCTTTATTTGAGCTCTTTTCTTGAGATGCACCTTGATTCCTCTTCTTGTGCATTTCATTATTTTGGTATAACTCTGTTTGATCGTATACAAAACTTTCTTTTGATTTCTTATGAGGACCCTTCGTGTTGCTCGTTCATCAATTTGAACATAACATCTTTTTGAAAATTAACTCGTACTAAATTTTTCATCGCACACAACTCCCAGATGAAACCATTAAAATATTAATTCCCTAGAGTAAGACTTTTGAACACGAAAAATATGCCTGTGGCACTACGAAGAATTTTGGAGCCTTAATTATTGACAACCATATTACCTACGGTTAAGTTAACACTTTAAAATGTACCTTTTGTTAGATACCTAGATACGACGGAGGCATTCAAACCTTGAAAGGAAGATTAGCATCAGTGCCAGTATTTATGATACCCGAACTTAATTTAACTACGCAGAATTATTGCGATGCATTACAAAAGAGGGTTTAGGATGCGTGTGAACACAACTTCGTGAAGCGGTGACAGACGCCTGAGCAGGAAATCTCTGAGTATTGCTTGTATGACTAAGGAGGATAAGAAGCTATCAAGGATATTGAAGTCTGTTAAACAAGAAAATCAAGAAGAGATCGAGGAAGACAAGAAAAAAACTTGGAGGAATGAAGAAACGGATTCGAAGGTATAGGAAGAGATTAGTGTGCCTAATGTCAAAATTTGACACGTGAACTGTTGTCTGAAGCTCACGAGAGTAGATTTTTATTCACCCTGTAATTACCGAAACGTGTCATGAATTCGAAGAAAATATTTTGGGTGGCTTGATGAAATGACGTGGCGACACGTGTTATTAAGTAGTTGACATGTTAGAAAATAGAAAGTGACCAATAGAAGCCATTCGAAATTCTGCAACCATTGAAGGTTCTACACTTAAGGTGAGAAATGATAGCCATTGATTTTGGAATAGATTGCTGAGGTCTAAGATAGAATATGATGATGTTAGATAATCGTGGAACAAGTGACCAAGTCCATTCCGTCCATCGGAGCAAACTAATTATCGGAGATATTAACGAGACTATACACCAAGGAGAAGGTGGGATTTCACGGTGCGCTAGACGCCTTTGTATTGATCTGAAACTGGAAGTATCAAATATCTTTGTTCCTGAGTATTGATAGTCGAGACAACGAAGAAGCCGATTTAAGATTCTAACTACGAAAAGCCGACAAAAGAGTTATGCGGACCTAAGGAGAAAATTTCTCAAGTTTGAAGAAGGGAGATACGCATTGGTGATGAAGATGATTTCAACAAACTAGCATTTTCAAACCTATTCGATGTACTCCACATTTCGTAACTTCTGAAGTATGCTTCTGAAACAAACACATGTCTTACAACCTAAATTACTTTAACTGAAACGAGATCGACGTTTCGAGTTTGAGGTCAGCTTCAAGAAATTCTGAGTAAGAGAAATGTTAATAGTAAGTGTTCCGAGGGTTACCTGAAACTGTAGGCCGATCTTGGATGAGATCTTCTGTACTGGTCGGAGATGATGTGTCCGGCCGGCTGGTGGCGGCTGGAGCTGTTGTGTCCGACTTGTTGGAATGGCTTCACTACTGATCCTTCGCCACCGGAGGGTGGGGGTACCTGCAAGGGACTCCGATGCTTAAGTTAGCAAGGGTATTGAGCAGATTTTTAGTAGAATCAGAGTATGAGTTATACATGGGTGCTCCAGTGTATTTATAATGGTGTGGAGTGACATTTTTAGATAAGATAAGTTAGTTATCTTTTCTTATCTTATCTTTGGGTGAGGTCAGCTTATCTTCCATGGAACCGCCCTTATCTCTATAGGCGTGGGCTGCCTCTGGATCTGGGTCGTATTCCTTGAGTTTGACCCTTCTTTGGGCTTTCCTGTCGATTTGGCCGAGTTCTTCGTAAAGAAGTCGGTCCGCTTCGGTCGCTTTGCTACTGAACATCCCGGTTTGGACAGCTCGACTCAGGGTATGAACAGTAAGGGTGTTTGGAGTTGAACCAGAGACAAGGATGCACCCTAGAACTTGAATTAGAAATGGGGACAGACTGCCCTCACCTATGTTCAGGTAACTGAATTTGAATTTTGTGGGCAAAATTCCTATTTAGGTGGGTAGAATGTAAAACCTGGTTATTTAATAAATAATTAACTCACAAATTAAGATTTATTCTAGAAAATTAAAAATGTGATTTTTTATGGTTTAATATAATAGAGAAAATTAAAATAAGAATTTTGACACTAATTTTAAAGAATTTGGCCCACAATTGGCCCGAACGGGGCAAACCGGACCAACTGGACCCATATTTGGCCCAAGGCCCAGCCAAGTCTCATTAAAGAAAAGGGCTCAGCACTCTCTCTCCTCTCTCAAACATTGAAAACTCTGAAAGTGAAATGAGAAGCATGAAACCCTTTTCCTAATTCAATCCAATCTTCAATCCTTGATAACTTTTGATGCAGAACTCCGATTGCCACACCGTTTGCAGCCACGCGACCACATCGCTGAGCTCTACAAAGCCCATAACTTTATTCAAGAGGTAAGTCATGAATCTCTTCCAGTTTTCTCAGCTTTAATTTCGAAATTATTGGGTTAAAGTGTTGAGATTTTAGGCTCTTTGATATTATAGGATCTAATTAACTTGAAGAAAAGGCTCAATCTCACTCCTTTGAACCTTGGGTATGGTAAGATCCTTAACCCTAAGTGAAACACTTAAGATTTCATCATTGGATATTGAGTTGGTGTGTGTGGGTGTATGTTTTATGTATTAGGATATGTATGTCTGAATGTTGGAGCTTGATTGAGGTCTTGAAAAGCTTGGAGTGGGCCTTTGGTGCTGAGAAATCTGTTTGAAGGGTGTTGGAATATTGAAAGTTGAGGAAAAAGTGAAACTGGAAGTATTTCGGGTTGAATGGGAATCGGCCAAGGTATGGTTTCGGTTTTCTGTATCTAAAATGTAATGTAATGGGAAAACTTAGGCTAGTGACCCTGTTTTCAGCAAACATGATTTTTATGTTTTTAAAACCGAATTTTTAACTTCTAAGCCTCTATTTTCATCCTTTAAGTTCTAAATCATAATAGAATGCCTAGTAATTAAGAATAAGATGGGAAAGGGGGTAACTTGAGGATGAAGTAAGGGAAGAGTTAATGATGATTGTATGAGTTGTTGAGGGTGATGGTGGAAGTGCGGTGTATGCTGTGAGCCGAAGGGCTGTATTTGATAATGATTTATGGCTGGTTATGGATTATGTTATGAGCCAGATAGCTATGATAAATATTGATTTATGGATGATAATGAATATATGAATTTGGATGATTGTATTATCTTGAGTCCTCTTTCTCGAAAGTGCAACCCCAGAGAGATGGTGGAAGGTGATGATCCCCTTTCTTGTTCCTCCTGGTATTGTAAAATCGCCTCTAGCGAGATGGTGGGAGGTTAGGAACCCCTTCTTAGTTCCTCCTGGATATATGAGAACGTACCTCCTGGGTAGACGCAAGGGTTGCGGTTTCGCCCCAGTTGCTCCAGGTTGGTTAGTATAGAGGCTCCCCGGGTGGATGCAAGAGTTGTGGTTTCGCCCCACTTGTCCCGAGTTGTGATGAGTGATATATGAAAAGTGCAATTATGAGATGTATAAGTGATGATATCATCATAATGAATGATTATGGAATTTTTAGGAATGAATATTGAATGACTATCTAAGATACGAGTTTTCCTGGGTGAAAACAGTGGCTAGCCACCACGTGCTCCAGGTTGAGACTTAATACTCTACTGACCCTATGTCGTAAGTGTGGCCGGACACTGTGAAAGTTCCGGATGAGCTCGCCCCCGTGGATAAACACCAGTGTGGGTGTTGTATGATTATGATTATGATTATGATTATGTTTATGATTGAGAATTACTCGAGTTGGGGATGCACGACAGAGGGACAGTCCAATGATTAGCTACCAGGACTTGTCGGGTTGGCTTTATAACCGATAAATGAGACTCATCAGCCACTAGGACAGGCATGCATCATATGCATCTATATGTTTGTTTGGTGTGATTTATTTGGATTGCCTAATTGACTGCATAAACTATTTGCTACCTGCTTTATTTGCTGTATATGCCATCTATTTGTGATTTCCTTGCTTGAAATAATTGTGTTTGTGGCACTTTGGTTCCGTTGGTGGTTGGGAGGTTCGGAGGAGTTGGAAAAGGGAGTTTTAGATAGCTCTGAAGACCCTTAGCTAGTTGCGTGTTTTATCTTTGTGGTTTAGTTATGTTTATAAGCTTTAATTATATGTTGGAAGATCTAGGATTGCCTTCAGCTTTCCCAGGATATTATATGTTAGATATGTGGGCACTGTTACCATGCTGAGAACCTCCGGTTCTCACCCAACTGGATTTTGTGGTTTTCATATGCAGGACGTGAGACTCCTCGCTGAGGCATGCTGGAAGCTTCTGATGTCACGAAGATCCTTATCTTTTGGGTTTTATTTTGGTTATTTGTACTGATAAACGCCGTTTTTAGGATTTATCATGCATAGAATCTAAGGGTTTTATCAATGATCTTCCACACTTATTCTTACAAAACTGCATGATTTTGTGTCTCTTTCCCATTTTTTCTCATAGATGAAAATGTGCTTCTTTTGCATCAAAATGGATACATTGTAATCCTCCTCAATTACCATTAGATGCCTTGATCCGTTTGTTGAGTGATTTCAGAAGCCACAAGGTAAAAATGGCTAAGAGGAATGAAGGAAGCATGTATGAATGGAAGGAGCATGGAACAAATTAAAGAATTGGAATTTGCACATGCACGCGCATGCGCATTGTGCGCGTACGCGTGGATGCGTTCATCCAGAGCCAGCGCAGTGGAGCCGAGCGAGGAGCCGGCGTGCCTATATGGCTGGGCCATATCCCTTATGACGCTCGCGTGCACCTTACGCCTGCACGCAAGATTGCAAAAGACCCAGGGACGCGTACGCGTGCAGTGCACGTACGCGTCGATGTGCGCACATGATTTTTTAAATGAAACACGTGCCCAGCGATTTCATGGGGTTCCCAGGCCCTGTTTTGGAGCAGATTTTGGAGGAAAAAGCTTAAGAAGACCAAAGATTAGGAGTGTTAGGACAATTAGTGATAATTCTAGATTTTTAGGAAGTTAGTTACATTTTATTTTCTAGAGAGAGAAACTCCAATTTTTCTCTAGGTTTTCATCCTCCATTGCAAGTTTCCTTGGAATTCTTGGTGAGATCTATTGATAATTGACTCTTTATTTTACTACAAGTGTAGATCTACTCTTCTTCTACTCTTAATTGATGTTCTTTTGATTCAATTTCTTAGATCTAGATTTGGTTCATTTTGTTACTTTGAATTTGGATTAATGAATTGAGGTTTCATTCAATTGTTTGATTGTTGATGATTGTTTGGATTAGATAGCTTTGATTCAATTTTCTTCTCTCAATTGCATCATATTTTCTATAATTTCCTACCAATTGTTTGTGATAATGACAACCTTAGCTATGGAGTAGATTTCTCTTACTTGGGTTAGGGGTTGAGTTATTGGAGACACTTGAATAGTTGATATTAATTGAAGATTATGAATTGAGAAGTGCTAATTGACTTGAAGTGCACTAAAGCTAGACTTTCCAAGGGTGAGACTAGGACTTGTGAATCAAGTTGGTTACTCTCACTTGACTTTCCTCCATTATTAGGGGGTTAACTAAGTGAAGCAACAATCAATTCTTATCACAATTGAAGGAAACTATAATGATGGAACTTCCAATGCTTACCCTTGGCCAAGGCTTTTATTTCAATTAATTGTTGATTGCCTTGCTAGTTTGAATTCTTGCACCAATTCTCAAAACCATAAAGCTTTCCTAATCAATGATGCACATGCTAAAGCAATTCCTAGGGAGAACGACCCGGGATCAATACTCTCGGTCATAGATTTTAGAATTGTTTGATGCGGTATTCGTGTGTTGGTTAGACTATACTCACGATCGGATTTATCACTAGTTTCTAACTGGCATAAGAATATTTATGTTCATCATGTACTTATCTAGATATTTATTATCTCTACTTATTATATATATGCTGTATTAATTCCTCTTAGATGTGATTTTAGAGACTCAGGTTTCGTAATACTGTATTTTGGGTTTTCTTTTGGGTTTTTCTATATATCTATATATGTATAACTATGTGCTCGGACCAGTTTATCTTTGCGAGCCGAGTCTTGAGTTTTGTTACATGTGTTTTGGAACTCTTAGTATATAAATTCGTTAGCTTGCTCTATCTTGCTTACGTTACCGTACACGAAGTGTTGCACTTTTCAATTTAACGATTTTGCGTTATCCTTTTCTTCAAAAGCTCCTAGCTATAAACCTTTTTCACTATATTTAATATGTAATTTTTGTTTTAAAGGTCGTAGCGCCTCGCCACCTCTGTTTTATATCCTAGGGATAAAGCTCTAGGTGGTAGGGTGTTACAACGTATGAAGACAGTGATGAGGATGAGGACGGTGATGGGGGAGGTGAGGCAGTGGCGGAAACTGTTGTGGCTCCAGCCGTAGCTAGTCAACCGATGAACGTTCTCCCTTTTATGCGTAGCTTGGATCATGACGCCATGTATGCACTGGAGTTTTCCAAATATACAAATATAGGTACATGAGCAGTGTTGGTAATATGTTTACTTGATTTTGTTTTAACGGATCGATGAGTGACAAATTTGTTTTCTTGTAGGTGTTGCTGATTCTGAAGATGGAGAGTTTAGAATCAGAATGGAATACGCTTCAAGAAAATCAGTCATTGCGGCAATTCGGAGTTACACTATCTCCAGAGGAGTTGTTCATACCCTAGGTCGAGCTGTCCGACCCGGGATGTTTAGCGACATGGCGACCGACCTCTTCAGGTCCGACTATCCGATCTCTTCTTAAAGAGATCGGCCAAATCAACAGGAAAGCCCAAAAAAGGGCCCAAATAGAGGAACATGACCCAAATCCAAAGGCAATCCGAGCCTTTAAAGATAAAGGATGTTCCCTTGAAGATAAGCTGACTTCACCCAAAATAAGATAAGATAAGATAAGATAAGATAACTAACTTATCTTATCAGAAAGGTCAGCCCACACTACTATAAATACACTGGAGCACCCAGGTATAACTCATACTCTGATTCTACAATAAATCTGCTTAATACCCGTGCTAACTTAAGCATCGGAGTCTCTTGCAGGTACCCCCCACCCTCTGGTGACCAAGGATCAGAAGTGCAGCCAGTCCAACAAGTCAGACACAACAGCTCCGGCCGCCACCAGCCAGCCGGACACGTCATCTCCGACCAGTGCAGAAGATCTCATCTGAGATCGACCTACAGTTTCAGGTAACCTTCGGAACATTGGCGCCGTTGCCGGGGAACCTGGAAGTCATCCCATCACCATGGCGGACGAACAAGATAACGACCATAACTCAGATTTAGGGGACAAAACGCCGTACAAAAACACGGGTGCCACACCAAAGGACAATCCGGAATCTAACGGAGACAAAAACTCATCACATCCGGGAGTAATAGAAGCACTTCAAGATCGCCTAAAGCAACTCGAAAAAGAAAGCCAGTACCAGCAAGAAATCGGCAAGGATCTACAAAGAGAGGTAAGGCGACGTCAAGAATTAGAAGATAAACTTCTACAACTTGAAGCCGATCTCAAAGCAAAGACTACCCGGACCACCCCTGAGGACAACTCTCGCAAGGATCAAGATCCATTCACTAGGGAAATCATGAAGACTAAAATCCCTAAAGACTTCAAACTTCTGGATATGACTTTGTATGATGGCACTACAGATCCCAACCATCACCTCAGCAACTTCAGAAGCAGAATGTACCTCACCGATGCCTCAGACGCCGTTCGCTGCAAAGTTTTTCCAACGACTCTCACGAAGACAACAATTAGATGGTTCGACAACCTACCTCCAAAGTCTATCTCCAACTTTGATGACCTGGCCAAAAAATTCCTGGCCAGATTCTCCATCCAAAAAGACAAGGCTAAGCACGCCCCCAGTCTACTAGGTATCAAGCAAAGAGATTGGAAAAGTCTTCGCAACTACATGGAAAGATTAAACAAAATGTGCCTAGACATACAAAGCTTACCAACAGAGGTTGCCATCATGGGCCTCATCAACGGCCTACGAGAAGGACCTTTCAGCCAATCTATATCAAAGAAATATCCCACATCCCTAGATGAGGTACAAGAGCGGGCAGAGAAGTACATCAACATGGAAGAAAATTTCTGACTTGGAGAAGCCTCGAAATCCGGTTTCACCTATCGAGATAAAGATAAAGAATCCAAGAAGAAGGAAGATCGAACGGGCGAAAAAATCAAAAAGTATCATAATTACACCCCTCTTCGGGTGTCCCTTGTGGATATTTACAAAGAAGTCTGTAACACAGAAAAAATACCCCCAGTTCGACCACTCAAAGGCAAAAGAAGAGGAGGAAATCGGAACGAATACTACGAATATCATCGGGTCCGAGGACATTCCACCAACGAGTGCTTCGACTTAAAAAATATCATAGAAAAGTTAGTAAGGGAAGGAAAACTAAATCGGTATCTAGCCACCCGAGATGATGAACAAAGAAAAAGACGAAGAGATGAAGATGTTGGACGAGCTGAGCGATCACCTCGTACGCCAGAAAGACATGTCCATATGATACACGGAGGATTTGTAGGAGGTGGAATCTCCAAATCATCCGGCAAAAGATATCTCAAAGAAGTATATCATGTCGAAGGGAAGGAGGAAGCACCCGAAATCCCTACAATCACGTTCACCAAAGAAGACGCATCCGGTATCATCTCAGGACACGACGATCCCATGGTCATCATCATCATACTGGCAAACGCCAATCTCCACCGCACATTAATAGACCAAGGGAGTTCTGCCGACATCTTATTCAAAACTGCCTTCGACAAACTCGGCTTAGAAGAAAAGGAGCTTAGAGCATACCCGAACAGCCTATTCGGACTGGGAGATACCCCAGTACAACCACTGGGATACGTGTCACTACACACAACCTTCGGAAAAGGGAACCAATCCAGACCACTCAAGATAGACTACATTGTGGTCGACGTGAGCTCAGCCTACAATGCCCTAATAGGTCAGACAACACTAAATCAACTCGGTGCAATAGTCTCGACTCCACATCTATGCATGAAATTCCCAACTACAGAAGGGATAGCTACGATAAAAGCAGATCAAAAGATGGCACGCCGCTGTTATAACGAAAGTCTAAACCTCAGAGGAAGAGGAGAAGAGTTCCATACAATTGAGCTTGGTGGAGTTCAGAGACGAGAAGAACTCCGTCCATAGCCCGAAGGTGAGGTAAAGAAAGTTCAGATCGGAGATACCTCGGACAAAACAACTAATATTGGCACGATCCTGAAAGGAAACACAAAAGAATTACTAGTACAGTTCTTACGAGATAATGTCGATCTCTTCACATGGAAAGTCGCATACATGCCAGGCATAGACCCCAAGCTAATGTGTCACAAGTTGGCGGTTTATCCAGGATCTCGGCCGGTACAGCAGAGACGAAGAAAACTTGGACCAGAACGATCCCAAGCTGTGGAAGAACAGGTGCAAGCACTACTGGAGGCAGGATTCATAAGAGAAGTCAAGTACCCACTATGGCTAGCTAACGTCGTCTTGGTGAAAAAATCAAATGGGAAGTGGCGAATGTGCACCGACTACACCGACCTCAACAAAGCCTGCCCAAAAGATCCTTACCCACTCCCAAGTATCGACGCTCTGGTAGATGCTTCCTCCGGATATAGATACCTCTCGTTTATGGATGCATATTCCGGATACAACCAAATTTCCATGTATCCACCAGATCAAGAAAAGACCTCGTTTTTTACGCCAAAAGCAAATTACTACTACATTGTGATGCCTTTTGGTCTCAAGAATGCGGGAGCTAGTTATCAAAGGCTAATGAATAAAGTCTTTTCAGATCATATCGGAAAAATCATGGAAGTCTACGTGGACGACATGTTAATAAAGACACAAAGAGAAGAGACATTATTGTCCGACCTGGCCCAAGTGTTCGACACTAGAAGGAAGCATGACATGCAACTCAATCCCACAAAATGCACCTTTGCAGTAGAAGCGGACAAATTCTTAGGTTTCATGCTCACATAAAGAGAAATTGAAGCAAATCCAGACAAATGCCAGGCTATACTCAACATGAAGAGCCCGACTTATGTCAGAGAGGTACAACAACTCAACAGGAGATTGGTAGTCTTATCCAGATTCTTAGCAAGATCAGCGATAAGATCTCTCCCCTTCTATGCCACTTTAAGGAAAGGAAAGAAGTTCGAATGGACAACGGAATGCGAGCAAGCCTTCCAGGATTTCAAAAATTTCCTGGGACGACCACCTATCCTAACTAGACCACGAGAGGAAGAACCACTCGTATTATACCTTGCAGTAGGAAGTCAGGCAGTAGCCTCAGCACTGGTTCGAGAGGACGACAAAGGGCAACAGCTTGTATATTTCATCAGTAAAGCGCTGCAGGGATCCGAGCTGAACTACCAAAAAATAGAAAAATTCGCCTACACTCTCATACTGACATCTCGACGACTTCGCCCGTACTTCCAGGTCAACACCATTAAGGTTCGGACCGACCAGCCCAAAAAAGGGATACTGCAGAAAATAGATCTAGCAGGTAGAATTTTACAATGGGCAATCGAGTTATCCGAGTTTGACCTCCAATATGAAGCTCGGTAGCCATCAAATCACAGTACTTGGCCGACTTCATCGCAGAATTCACAGATACCCTGGAAACCCCCACAGAATGGAATCTCTACATGGACGGTTCTTCGAATAAGACTGGAAGCGGCGCAGGTGTGATAATAGAAAGCAACCAAGGAACCCAAGTTGAGCTCTCCCTCAAATTTGGATTCCCGGCCTCAAATAACCAGGCGGAATATGAAGCGTTACTAGCTGGTTTGAAACTGGCTAAGGAGGTTAGAGCTCAAAAACTCAATATCTTCAGCGATTCACAAGTAGTCACCTCACAAATCACAGGGAGCTACCAAGCCAAAGATCCCACCATGAAAAAGTATTTGGATAAAACCAAGGAACAGCTCGGATAACTCGGGGAATATAAGATCTGCCACATACCCCACGAACAAAATGCCTGAGCTGACGCACTCTCAAAACTAGCCAGCACCAAACCAGGGGGCAACAATAGAAGCCTCATCCAGGAAACGCTCCAAAACCCGTCAATCTTGGAAGAAGAAAAAGTCCTAGCCATAACAGGTCGGGATCAAGGATGGATGACCCCCATAATTAACTACCTCAAAGCAGAAGCACTCCCCACGGATGAAAAGGAGGCAAAGAGGTTAAAATGGGAGGTTCAATACTACACTATCATAAATAACACCCTGTATAAAAGAGGGATTTCAATACCACTATTAAAATGTGTGCCGACCTCCCACACAAGGGAAGTTTTAGAGGAAGTACACAGTGGCATCTGTGGTAATCATCTCGAAGCACAAGCTCTCACCATAAAAGTACTCCGGGCGGGATTTTATTGGCCAACTCTACAAAAAGAAGCTACAGAGTTTGTAAAGACATGTCCACCATGCCAGAAACATGCCAACTTTCACATCGCCCCGCCAGAAGAGCTCATCAGCGTAACTTCACCTTGGCCATTTGTAAAATGGGGACTCGACCTTCTTGGACCTTTTCCTCAGGGATCAGGACAAGTTAAATTCCTCATAGTAGGGGTAGATTATTTTACAAAGTGGATCGAGGCAGAACCCCTAGCTAATGCTACTGCCCAAAGAAGTCAAAAATTCCTATATATAAACATTGTCACAAGGTTTGGGGTCCCATACTCCATCACCACAAACAATGGCACCCAATTCACAGATGCAGGCTTCAGAAAATTAGCAGCCAATCTGAACATAAAACACCAGTTCACCTCTGTCGAACATCCCCAAGCCAATGGACAGGGTGAAGCAGCCAACAAAGTCATATTGGCCGGGTTAAAACGGAGATTACAGGATGCAAAGGGAGCTTGGGCTGAGGAACTCCCACAAGTCCTATGGGCATATCGGACAACGCCACACTCCACCACAAAGGAATCACCCTTCCGACTAGCCTATGGAGTGGAGGCAATGATCCTGGTAGAAATTGAGGAAGGGTTGCATAGAGTAGTACACTACAATGAAGAAGCCAACTCCCAACTGCAAAGGAAAGAACTCAACCTACTCCCGGAAGTCCAGGAAAGAGCTCGGATCAGGGAAGAAGCACTAAAACGTCGAATGGCTTCGAGATATAATCAAAAGGTAGTGCCGCGAGCCTTCACGGAAAACGACCTCACTCTAATCCGAAATGATATCGGAACAACTCGACCGGGAGAAGGAAAGCTGGCAGCAAACTGGAAGGGACCCTACCGAGTCATAGAAGTACTTGGGAAGGGCTACTACAGACTGTCCGAACTCGATGGACGAGAGCTCCCCAGATCATGGCATGCCTGCAACTTAAGAAGGTACTATAGTTAGGAATAATAAAGGATCTTGGTATAAGGTACACTCTTTTTCCTGAAAAGATTTTTTAATGAGGTACCAAGCTAAGACCTACAAAACTATCCAACTTACAGGGATGAAAAATTCCCACATGTATATATTTGCACTTTCTCTTTGAATAAAATGCATTTTAGATATTCTACAAATTCTCAAGACGCATTAATCTAAAGCATTTATCACCCGATTATAAAGCAACAGATCGGCAGAAAGTGAAAAACAGATTCACAGCACGATCACGATAAAGACCAATAGTGATGAAAGCGCGATTCATCTAAAGGTCGACCAAATAAAGATAGAAACCACTTTCTACAAATCGGCAAAGATGAAAGCAGAATAATGCAAGAAGTTATCTAAAGTGATCCAGAAAAAGAACCTGACGAGGTCTTATGGATTGCTAAATAATAACTTAAAGACTGGCCGACGTTAAGAAGTCGGACCAAGTCAACCCAAGTTATCAGCAAATCCCTGGAAAGAGGTCTGGCCAACCCTATAAAAGAGGAATTGCTATAACTTAGAAAAGATCGACACGACGAAGTCGGTCTCCTACGAAAAACAAATTATAAAAGTAATCCCTGAAAGAGACCTGACAAAGGTCCAAGAAAGAGGATTACAAAAATAACTTAGAAAGAGGACGACGTAAAGAAGTCGACCTCCTACGAAAAGTTATAGAAGTAATCCCTGAAAGAGACCTAACAAGGGTCCAAGAAAGAGGATTACAAAAATAACTTAGAAAGAGGGCGACGTAAAGAAGTCGACCTCCTACGAAAAGTTATAGAAGTAATCCCTGAAAGAGACCTGACAAGGGTCCAAGAAAGAGGATTACAAAAATAACTTAGAAAGAGGACAACGTAAAGAAGTCGACCTCCTATGAAAAGTTATAAAAGTAGTCCCTGAAAGAGACCTAACAAAGGTCCAAGAAAGAGGATTACGAAATAACTTAGAAGAGATCGACATGACGAAGTCGGTCCACTACAAAAATAACTTAGAAAGAGGACGACGTAAAGAAGTCGACCTCCTACAAAAAGTTATAAAAGTAGTCCCTGAAAGAGACCTAACAAAGGTCCAAGAAAGAGGATTACGAAATAACTTAGAAGAGATCGACATGACGAAGTCGGTCCACTACAAAAATAACTTGGAAAAGGACGACGTAAAGAAATCTGTTATGGATAAATACAAGTAAGAGCAAGCAAACCAAAATATGAATTGGATCCACGCATCTACAACCTCCAAGTACAAAGCAGTTCAAAGAGGCTGAGCAGCAAGGCTCCAGTATTCTAAAAACCCAGAAAGGTGCCAAGACAAGTGTAAACAAGCATGCTATAGAATACAATATTATAAAGCTTTAGGGTCAAGCCCAAAAGCTTGAAAGCTACTTGTTTTTTAAAACAAAAGTTGCTAAACAAGCAACCAAAAGGAGTACCAGCAGTCAGCAAAATATTCAACTATACAAAATAAAGAGTTTTAAAGCCCACAAGCCGAGCCAACTACGCAAATATCCAAAGAAAACTCAGCTAAAGATTAGAAGACTTTTTAGCAGCATCAGTCTAGGGTGAAGGAGGGCGAGCCTGGAGAGCCACAGCATCCACGGTACCATCATCCCGGTTCAAAATTTGACCATCCGGATCAGAAACAGAATGACCAACCTCAACCGGAGGAATTGTAGAAGCGGACACCTTGGCAGAAAGCACAGGGGGAGGATCAACATCATTATCATCTTGGTCGTTGGGGACAATCTTACCATCCCTCACAACATTGTCCAAGCTAAAGAGAGTAAGGTCAACCTCAGGAGTAAGAACTTGAACTTGCTCTTTTAAATTATCATAGGCAGCGTTCACGCTGCCGACGAGGTGACCTTGGAGCTCGGAATAGTCTACTCGGGCAGACTCCAGCTCCTCCCTCAGACGCACCACCTCCCGATAAGATGTAACGTAACTGTCCTTATGCCTCAATGACGTGTCCTCGGCCAACCGCACAGAAGCCGCCAGAGCAAGGGAACTCGCCTTTTCGTTCTCCAAATCCTTCTCCAACTTGGCTACCTTTACCTCAAGCTCTTCCTTCAGGCCCTTCATCCGGTCGAACTCCTATTTAGCCTCCTCCATAAATTCTTTGGTGGCATGGAGAGGAAGATTCTGAGCAGTTCGATACAGGGCAGCCCCCATATATGCCATTTTAACACTGTTTCGGGTCATAAAATCCAGATGGCGAAGGATTGATACATCATCCATGGGGAGGGCACCGTAGGGACCGATTTGCTGATCTACGAACTCGATTGCATTAAAATTAGGGGCGTCAAGGTTAAAGGCCTCAATTGTTTTTTGCTTCTTGTTGGGAGGAGCACCAGAAGTAGTGGCAGAAGTCTGTGGAGGATCAGTCAAACGAACTCGAGGAGTGGGGATCACCTTCCTCGGCCCAGGAGAACTCGGCACGGGCGGCTTCACTGGAACTTGAGAAGATCCCTCTCCGGCCGCCTTGGCCGAGATGTTTTGAGCAGCAGCAGCCTTCTTCGCCTTCTTGTAGGCCTTCATGGAATCATTATTTTTCGACATCTCTGAAAATACAGAATCAACCATAATGATAAGTTACAACCTAGGAGAAGCAAAACTAAGAAACAAGTATAAGAAACAAGTCAGACAGTACCCAAAGCAGTTCGAACCAAAGATGGATCACTCAAAAATATTTTTGTATCCAGATGGGGTGGTTCCCCCCACAAATCTTCAAGAACAACTACAAAAGCCCGCTCAACCTCATTAAGCATCTCCCATGTATAACGAGGCACTCTCACATTCTTTTGCCACTCTAGAGGAAAAGCAGGCTCATCATTCTCATCAAGAAAAAAGGGGCGGATCCCCTCAGCAGCACGGACTCGGAAGAAATAATTCTTAAAATCTTTAAAAGACTCATCATACATGGCAAAAACTTTATGCCCCTGGGCCGATCTAAAAGAAACCCAGGAAACTTTCTTTTTGGAAGAACCTCCAGGCTTGGCCGAGACAAAAAGATAGAGGAAAAGAGTTTGAGAAGGTGTTATGCCTAACTCTTGGCAAAGCAGTTGAAATATCTTGATAAAACCCACCCCAGGAATTCGGATGAAGCTGGGATGGAGCAATGTTACATGACCACAACAAGTCGATCTCGAAAGCAGTAAAAGGAAAAGTAACGTCCAACTGGCTAAAGAAATATTCATAGGCATAGAAGAAAGGACGCTCCACCTCGACCGAAGTAGGAAAACAAGCCCTCTCATCAGAGTCAGGAGCTACAAGCTCATAATCCCTCTCCCGAGCACTATTACCACAAATCCTATGACGTTTCCTCAGCTCTACACAAAATTCAGCGTCCACGACAGAGACACACATTAGGACAAGGGAGTCCAGCCAATTGGACATCCCCTCGGGAACTTTGGAAGACATCTCTACAACGTTATTGCGAGAAGACATGAGGCCAACTAATCCTACAAAAGAAAAGAAGATTGGATCACTAAAAAACATCTCAATGGAGGGGCAAAGCAACTCGACTAATATGGTACAGATAGAAAAGGAAAATCCCAAGACTCAAACCAAGGTCCTGGGGCATCCTTTGGAGGCAGTGACAAAGCAAGATTTCAGGAAAAATCTACAGCTTACGTCCCGGCATTTCCCAAACAAGAAAAGAAGATTTCAAGTAGACAAACGTTTTAAAAAAGGGAAGTAAAAACACAAAAGTCATCTAAGCCACTATCTTTCTACAGTCTATCAACAAAAAGCATTGTCGACATCAAAAATGCCAAGCAGAAAATCATCAAAGACACAACCTTTTTCAGAATCAAACAAAAACCATCATCAAAAGCACAAGCAGAAACGGTGATAACATGCAAAAGCCCTAAAAGCATCAATCAACAGGAAAAGCGAAAAAGTTCATACGAAAGACGAAGAAACTCCCAGAACACACAATACAACAGCAATTAGGCGCAACAAAAATAGAAGGATCCAAACTTTCTCCAAGCAAAATCAAAACTTCACCACAAAACCAAAGCCAAAGCAACGAAAGAGAAAAGTAATTGCAAAATGGAACTAACCTGGAGAAATGAGAAGTTCCGGAAGAAGTAGAAAGGAAGGAATCGCTTGACCACTGGAAGATACCGCAACGCAAGAAAAGACAGAGATAGAGAGAACGAAGGAGTTACAAAGAAAAAGGAAGAAGAGAAACCATTTTTCTGAGGAAGCAAAATTCAAAATAAAGCCAAGAGAAACGGGGCAATTAATACCAATTAATGAAGGTATTAAACCCTCGCACGTTCCCTAGAACGAAGTGCTAATACAAAAGCGCGCATTTTTAGAGGAAAATATTCTACATTCAAAAAGCTCTACAAAGAAAGGAATCAACAAAAGTGCTCGAGTTCGGCTTCGCTATAAAAAGTTTGAAGTCAAAAAACTCGACCTCAAAGCAGAAGACCGAGCTCAACCAGGGGCACTGTTCATACCCTGGGTCGAGCTATCCAACCCGGGATGTTTAGCGACATGGCGACCAACCTCTTCAGGTCCGACTATCCGATCTCTTTTTAAAGAGATCGGCCAAATCAACAGGAAAGCCCAATAAAGGGCCCAAATAGAGGAACACGACCCAAATCCAAAGGCAATCCGAGCCTATAGAGATAAAGGTGGTTCCCTTGAAGATAAGCTGACTTCACCCAAAATAAGATAAGATAAGATAAGATAACTAACTTATCTTATCAGAAAGGTCAGCCCACACTACTATAAATACACTGGACCACCCAGATATAACTCATACTCTGATTCTACAATAAACCTGCTTAATACCCGTGCTAACTTAAGCATCGGAGTCTCTTGCAGGTACCCCCCACCCTCTGGTGACCAAGGATCAGAAGTGCAGCCAGTCCAACAAGTCGGACACAACAGCTCCGGCCGCCACCAGCCAGCCGGATACGTCATCTCCGACCAGTGCAGAAGATCTCATCCGAGATCGACCTACAGTTTCAGGTAACCCTTGGAACAGGAGTCAATTACGTTGTTTATGAATCCGAGCCACAAACATTCTATGCAAAGTGCAAGACTTACGGACGTGGGTGCGACTGGTTGATCCAAGCCAGCTTGATACAGAAGAAAGCCTGTTGGGAGATTCGGAGATACAACGAGAGGCACACGTGTTCCATGGGAACGATCTCACATGATCACTCCAAGTTAGACTCGGACACGATTGTTGAGGCTATGAAACCGTTGGTTGAATCCGACCCATCCATAAAGGTCAAATCTATAACTGCGGAAGTCCAGGAAAGATTTAACTACACTATTAGTTACCGAAAGGCTTGGGTGGCAAAGCAGAAGTCGATAGCCAAGGTCTTCGATAGATGGGAAGAATCTTACCAAGCTTTGTCGTTGTGGTTCTTGGCAATGATTCAGAGGATACCTGGTGTTCATACCCTGGGTCAAGCTACCCGACCCAGGATGATTGGCGATAAAGCGACCGACCTCTTCAGGTCAGACTACCCGACCTCTTCTAAAAGAGCTCGGCCAAATCGACAGGAAAGCCCAATAAAGGACCCAAATAGAGGAACGCGACCCAAATCCAAAGGCAAATCCAAGCCTACAGAGATAAAGGCGGTTCCCTTGAAGATAAGCTGACTTCATCCAAAACAGGATAAGATAAGATAAGATAACTAACTTATCTTATCAGAAAGGTCAGGCCACACTACTATAAATACACTGGAGCTCCCAGGTATAACTCATACTCTGATTCTACATAAAACCTGCTTAATACCCGTGCTAACTTAAGCATCGGAGTCTCTTGCAGGTACCCCCACCCTCTGGTGGCCAAGGATCAGCAGTGCAGCAAGTCCAACAAGTCGGACACGACAGCTCCGGCCGCCACCAGCCAGCCGGACACGCTGTCTCCGACCTGTACCAAAGATCTCATCCGAGATCGACCTCGAGTTTCAGGTAACCCTCGGAACATTGGCGCCGTTGCCGGGGAACCTGGAAGTCATCCCATCACCATGGCGGACAACCATAACAACGACCACGATTCAGGTCTGGAAGAGAGAACGCCGCACAAGATCGCAGATGTCATGCTACAAGACACTCCAGAAATCAACAAAGACAAAAACTCCCCAAATTCAGGGGCAATAGAAGCGCTCCTAGATCGCCTAAAACAACTGGAAAAAGAAACTCAACAACAACGGGAAATAGGAAGGGATCTACAAAGAGAGGTACGGCGACGTCGGGAGTTAGAAGAAAAACTACAGCAATTAGAAGCCGATCTCAAATCAAAAGCCCCTCGGGCCAATCTCGAAGAAAATTCAGGCAAAGAGCAAGATCCGTTCACCAGGGAAATCATGAAAACCAAAATTCTAAAAGACTTCAAACTCCCGGATATGACCCTATATGATGGCACCACAGATCCCAACCACCACCTCAGTAACTTCAGAAGCAGAATGTACATCACCGACGCCCCAGATGTTGTTCGCTGCAAAGCCTTCCCAACAACTCTCACAAAGACAGCCATTCGATGGTTCGACAACCTACCCCCAAAGTCCATCTCAAGCTTCGATGACCTAGCTAAAAAATTCCTAGCCAGATTCTCCATTCAGAAAGATAAAGCCAAGCACGCCCCCAGTTTACTAGGGATCAAACAAGGAGATTGGGAGAGCCTCCGCAACTATATGGAGAGATTCAACAAAACATGCATGGACATACAAAGTTTACCCACAGAGGCCGCCATCATGGGACTCATCAACGGCCTACGAGAAGGGCCCTTCAGCCAATCTATATCAAAAAAGTACCCGACCTCCTTGGATGAAGTGCAGGAACGAGCAGAAAAATACATCAACATGGAAGAAAACGCTCGGTTAGGAGAGACCTCAAAATTAGGGACCTCTTACCGAGATAGAGACAAGGAATCCAAGAGGAAAGAAGATCGACAAGGGAAGAAAATCAAAAAGTACCATAATTGCACTCCTCTCAGGGCATCCTTGGTCGAGATATACAAAGAAGTCTGCTACACAGAAAAAATCCCCCCAGCACGGCCACTCAAAGGCAAAAAGGGAGGAGGAAACCGGAAGGAATATTGCGAATACCATCGAGTCCGAGGACACTCCACAAATGAATGTTTTGACTTAAAAAATATCATAGAAAAATTGGTGAGAGAAGGAAAGTTAGATCGATTCATGGCCACCCGAGATGAGGATCAAAGAAAGAGACGAAGGGATGAAGATACCAAACGAACAGAACGATCACATCGGACACCAGAAAGACATGTCCACATGATACATGGCGGATTCACAGCAGGTGGGATCTTCAAATCCTCTCGCAAAAGATATCTCAAAGAAGTATATCATGTCGAAGGAAAGGAAGAAGCACTCAACATCCCGGCAATAACATTTACTAAAGAGGACGCATCCGGCGTCATCGCAGGACACGACAATCCCATGGTCATCACCATCATATTAGCAAACGCCAACCTACACCGCACCTTAATAGACCAAGGGAGTTCTGCTGACATTTTATTCAAAACAGCCTTTGATAAACTCGGCTTAAAAGAAAAAGAACTTCAAGCATATCCAAACAGTCTGTTTGGACTAGGAGACACCCCGGTTCGACCACTAGGATACATACCACTACATACAACCTTCGGAAAGGGGAACCAATCCAGGACCCTCAAAATAGATTACATCGTGGTCGACGTAAGTTCAGCTTACAATGCTCTCATAGGTCGGACAACACTCAACCAACTCGGCGCGATAGTCTCGACCCCACACCTATGTATGAAATTCCCAACACCAAAGGGGATAGCCACGATAAAAGCAGATCAAAAAATGGCACGTCGCTGTTACAACGAAAGCCTAAACCTCAGAGGCAAAGGAGAAGAGTTCCACACAATCGAGCTAGGCGGAGTTCAACGACGAGAAGAACTTCGTCCCCAGCCAGAGGGCGAGGTAGAAAAGATTCAGATCGGGGACACCTCGGAAAAAATAACTAATATCAGCACAATCTTAAAAGGGGACTCAAAGAAATTGCTAATACAATTCTTGCGAGATAACGTCGATCTCTTCACATGGAAAGCTGCAGATATGCCAGGCATAGACCCTAAGCTGATGTGTCATAAGTTGGCTGTCTATCCAGGATCTCGACTGGTACAGCAGAGACGAAGAAAACTTGGGCCAGAGCGATCCCAGGCTGTGGAAGAACAAATCCAGGCACTATTGGAAGCAGGATTCATAAGAGAAGTCAAATACCCACTATGGCTAGCCAACGTTGTCTTGGTGAAAAAATCAAATGGGAAGTGGCGAATGTGCATCGATTACACCGATCTCAACAAGGCTTGTCCAAAAGACCCTTACCCACTCCCAAATATCGACGCTCTGGTAGACGCTTCCTCCGGATATAAATATCTCTCATTTATGGATGCATACTCGGGATACAACCAGATCCCCATGTGCCCACCAGATCAAGAAAAGACCTCGTTCCTAACACCGAAAGCAAACTACTGCTACATTGTGATGCCTTTCGGTCTCAAGAACACAGGAGCTACTTATCAAAGGCTAATGAATAAAGTCTTCTCGGATCACATTGGAAAGATCATGGAAGTCTACGTGGACGACATGCTAATAAAAACACAAAGTGAAGAGACACTATTGTCCGACCTGGGCCAAGTATTCGACGCCATAAGGAAGCATGACATGCGACTCAATCCAGCAAAATGCACCTTTGCGGTAGAAGAAGGCAAATTCTTAGGTTTCATGCTCACACAAAGAAGAATTGAAGCAAATCCAGACAAATGTCAGGCCATACTCAACATGAAGAGCCCAACCTGTGTCAAAGAAGTACAGCAACTCAACGAGAGATTGGCAGCCCTATCCCGATTCTTAGCAAGAGCCGCAATAAGATCTCTCCCCTTCTATGCTACTTTAAGAAAGGGAAGGCAGTTCGAGTGGACGACAGCATGTGAGCAAGCCTTCCAAGACTTTAAAAATTTCTTAGGACAGCCACCTATCCTCTCCCGACCACGAAAAGGAGAACCACTCATATTATATCTCGCAGTAGGAAGCCGGGCAGTAGCGTCAGCACTAGTCAGAGAAGACGAAAATGGACAACAACCCGTCTACTTCATTAGTAAAGCACTACAGGGATCCGAGCTGAACTATCAGAAAATAGAAAAATTTGCATATACTCTCATTCTAACATCTAGACGACTCCGCCCTTACTTCCAGGCCCACACCATCAAAGTTCGCACTAAGCATCCCTTGAAAGGAATATTGCAGAAAACAGATTTAGCAGGTAGAATTCTACAATGGGCAGTCGAGATGTCAGAGTTCGACCTCCAATATGAAGCTCGGACGGCCATTAAGTCACAATATCTGGCCGACTTTATCGCAGAATTCACAGATGCCCTGAAAACCCTCACAGAGTGGAATCTCTATGTGGACGGTTCTTCAAATAAAACTGGAAGTGGCGTAGGAGTGATAATAGAAAGCAACCAGGGAACCCAAGTTGAGCTCTCCCTCAAGTTCGGGTTCCCGACTTCAAATAACCAGGCAGAATACGAAGCATTGCTAGCTAGTTTGAAGCTGGCTGAAGAGGTTGGAGCTCAGAAACTCAACATCTACAGCGATTCGCAAGTTGTCACATCACAAATAACAGGGAGCTACCAAGCCAAAGATCCCACCATGAAAGGGTATTTGGATAAGACCAAGCAACAGCTCAGACAAATCGGGGAATATAAGATATACCACATACCCCGAGAACAAAATGCCCGAGCTGACGCACTCTTGAAACTAGCCAGCACCAAACCAGGGGGCAACAATAGAAACCTCATCCAGGAAATGTTACAGAACCCGTCAATCTCGGAAGAGGAACAAGTCCTAGCCATAACAAGCCAGGACCAAGGATGGATGACTCCCATAATTAACTACCTCAAAGCAGGAACACTCCCCACAGAAGAAAAAGAGGCAAAAAGGCTAAAAAGGGAGGCACAGTACTACACCATTATAAACAAAACCCTGTACAAAAGAGGGATCTCAGTACCATTACTGAAATGCGTACCGACTTCCCACACAAAGGAAGTGTTAGAAGAAGTACACGGCGGCATTTGTGGCAATCATCTCGGAGCACGAGCTCTCACCAAAAAAGTGCTCCGGGCGGGGTTTTACTGGCCAACTCTACAGAAAGAAGCTACAGAATTTGTAAAGACATGCCCACCATGTCAGAAACATGCCAACTTTCACATCGCCCCACCAGAAGAGCTCATCAGCGTAACTTCCCCTTGGCCGTTTGCAAGGTGGGGGCTCGACCTTCTTGGCCCCTTCCCCCAGGGATCAGGACAAGTTAAATTTCTCATAGTAGGGGTAGACTATTTTACAAAGTGGATCGAGGCAGAGCCCCTAGCCAACGCCACCGCTCAAAGAAGCCGGAAATTCCTATATAGAAACATCGTCACAAGGTTCGGGATTCCATATTCAATAACCACAGATAATGGCACTCAATTCACAGATGCAGGCTTTAGAAAACTAGTAGCCGACTTAAATATAAAACATCAATACACCTCCGTGGAACATCCACAAGCCAATGGGTAGGCCGAAGCTGCCAACAAAGTCATATTGGCCGAATTAAAACAGAGATTACAAGATGCAAAAGGAGCTTGGGCAGAAAGGCTTCCACAGGTCCTATGGGCATATCGAACGACGCCACACTCCACCACGAACCCCTTCCGGTTAGCATACGGAATAGAGGCAATGATTCCAGTAGAAATTGAGGAAGGATCGCCTAGAGTAGTTCATTACAATAAGGGAGCAAACTCCCAAACTTCAGAGGGAAGAGCTCGACCTACTACCTAAAATCCAAGAAAGAGCTCGGATCAGGGAAGAAGCTCTAAAGCGCCGAATGGCTTCCAGATATAATCAAAGGGTAGTGCCAAGAAGTTTCGCAAAAAACGATCTCATCCTAATCCGAAATGATATCGGAACAACTCGACCAGGAGAAGGAAAACTGGCAGCAAACTGGAAAGGACCCTACCGAGTCGTAGAAGTACTGGGGAAGGGCTACTACAGACTGTCCGAACTCGATGGATGAGAGCTTCCCAGATCATGGCACGCTTGCAACCTAAGAAGGTACTACAGTTAGGAAGGTAACAGATCTCATTGTTGGATGCACTCTTTTTCCTGAAGAGGTTTTTTAATGAGGCACCAAGCTGAGACCCAAACACTATCCGACTTAAAGGGATGAAAAAATTCCCACATGTATATATTTGCACTTTTACTTTGAATAAAGTTTATTTAGATATTCTACAAAAAATTCAAGACGCATTAACCTGAAGAATTCATCGTCCGATTATAAAGCGACAGGTCGGCAGAAAGTAAAAAACAATTTCACTGCACGACCACGATAAAAATAAACCGTCCGATAAAGGTGAAAGCGCGATTCACCCAAAGGACGATCCAAAGATGCCAACCACTTTCTACAAATTGGCAAAGATGAACACAGAATAATGTAAGAAGTTATCGAAAGCAATCCAAAAAAGAACCTGACGAGGTCTTACAGATAGCTAAAATAATAACTTAAAGACTGGGCGACGTTCAGAAGTCGGACCAAGTCAACCCAAGTTATAAGTAAACCCTGGAAAGAGGTCTGGCCAACCCTATTAAAGAGGATTACTTTAACTTAGAAGGGCTCGACCTGACAAAGTCAGCCCAAAATAAAAAGGTTATAAAAGTAATCCCTGAAAGAGACCTGACAAAGGTCCAAGAAAGAAGATTACAAAAATAACCTAGAGAGAGAGACCGACCTAACGAAGTCGGTCTCCTAAATACGGAAAGTTATAAAAGTAATCCCTGAAAGAGACCTGACCAAGGTCCACGAAAGAGGATTACGAAGTAACTTAGAAGAGATCGACATAAAGAAGTCAGTCTCCTACAACGGAAAGTTATAAAAGTAATCCCTGAAAGAGACCTGACAAAGGTCCAAGAAAGAGGATTACGAAGTAACTTAAAAGAGATCGACATAAAGAAGTCGGTCTCCTACAACGGAAAGTTATAAAAGTAATCCCTGAAAGAGACCTGACAAAGGTCCAAGAAAGAGGATTACGAAGTAACTTAGAAGAAGTCGACATAAAGAGGTCGGTCTCCCACAAACTGGTTATAAAAGTAATCTCTAAAAGAGACCTGACCAAGGTCCAAAAAAGAAGATTACTTTAAATAATTGAAAAAGATTGACATCGGTCGACTACTTGAAAAAGGGCAAAGAAGTCGGGCATGGATTGCTAAATCGGATCCACGCATCGACAACAAACCTGTTCAAAGAAGCTAAGCAAACAAGCCCTCAAAGAAGCTAAGACAGGCGCAAGCAAGTGTGACTGGTGCACGAAAATTACTTCACACTATGTAATTCCACACAACTAACCAGCAAGTGCACTGGGTCGTCCAAGTAATACCTTACGTGAGTAAGGGTCGATCCCACAGAGATTGTTGGCTTGAAGCAAGCTATGGTTATCTTGCAACTCTTAGTCAGGATATTAATTAGTGGCTATCAATTGACTTGCAAATGAACAAGAGAGCATGAATTAAAGGTTACTTGTTATGCAGTAAATGAGAATATGTTGGAGTTTTGGAGATGTTTTGCCTTTTGAATCTCTGCTTTCTCTCTATCTTCTTCTTCACACACGCACGTCCCTCCTATGGCAAGCTGTGTGTTGGAAGATCACCGTTGTCAATGGCTACCATCCTTCCTTTCAGTGAAAATGGTCCAGGTGCGCTGTCACCGCACGGCTAATCATCTGTAGGTTCTCGATCATACCGGAATAGGATTCGCTATCCTTTTGCGTCTGTCACTACGCCCAGCACTCGCGAGTTTGAAGCTTGTCACAGTCATCCGATCCCAGAATCCTACTAGGAATACCACAGACAAGGTTTAGACTTTCCGGATTCTCAAGGATGCTGCCAATGCATTCTAGCTTATACCACGGAGATTCCGATTAAGGAATCTAAGAGATACTCATTCAATCTAATATAGAACGGAGGTGGTTGTCAGGCACACGTTCATAGGTTGAGAATGGTGATGAGTGTCACGGATCATCACATTCATCATAATAAGGCGCAAATGAATATCTTAGATAGGAACAAACATGATTGAATAGAAAACAGAAATACTGGCATTAACTCATCGAGGCACAGCAGAGCTCCTCACCCCCAACAATGGAGTTTAGAGACTCATGCCATCAAAAGGTACAAAGTTTAGATCTAAAATGTCATGAGATACAAAATAAATCTCTAAAAGTTGTTTAAATACTAAACTAGTGACCTAGGTTTACAGAAAATGAGTAAACTATGATAGATGGTGCAGAAATCCACTTCTGGGGCCCACTTGGTGTGTGCTGGGGCTGAGACTAAAGCTTCTCACGTGCATAGGGCTGTTTTGGGCGTTCAATGCCAGCTTTGGATCCAATTCTGGCATTGAACTCTAACTCCTAACTTGTTTCTGGCGCTGGACGCCAGACAGCAGCATGGAACTGGCGTTGAACGCCAGTTTACATCGTCTATCCTTGAGCAAAGTATGAACTATTATATATTTCTGGAAAGCCTTGAATGTCTACTTTCCAACGCAATTGGAAGCGCGCCATTTGGAGTTCTGTAGCTCCAGAAAATCTACTTTGAGTGCAGAGAGGTCAGAATCCAACAACATCAGCAGTCCTTTTTCAGCCTGAATCAGATTTTTGCTCAACTCCCTCGATTTCAGCCAGAAAATACCTGAAATCACAGAAAAACACACAAACTCATAGTAAAGTCCATAAATATGAATTTTTCCTAAAAGCTAATGAAAATAAACTAAAAACTAACTAAAACACACTAAAAACTATATGAAATTAACCCCAAAAAGCATATAAAATATCCGCTCATCACAACACCAAACTTAAACTGTTGCTTGTCCTCAAGCAACTAGATAAATAAAATAGAATACAAATAATTTATGAAGCAATAACATCTCAGAGTTTTTGAGTGAAGCTCAGATTCTAATTAGATGAGCGGGACTAGTAGCTTTTGGCTTCTGAACAGTTTTGGCATCTCACTTTATCCATTGAAGCTCAGAGTGATTGGCATCTATAGGAACTCAGAATTCAGATAGTGATATTGATTCTCCTAGTTTAGTATGTTGATTCTTGAATACAGCTACTTTATGAGTCTTGGCCGTGGCCCTAAGCACTTTGTTTTCCAGTATTACCACCGGATACATAAATGCCACAGACACATAATTGGGTGAACCTTTTCAGATTGTGACTCAGCTTTGCTAAAGTCCCCAATTAGAGGTGTCCAGGGTTCTTAAGCACACTCTTCTTTTTGCTTTGGACCTTGACTTTAACCGCTCAGTCTCAAGTTTTCACTTGACACCTTCACGCCACAAGCACATGGTTAGGGACAGCTTAGTTTAGCCGCTTAGGCCGGGATTTTATTCCTTTAGGCCCTCCTATCCACTGATGCTCAAAGCCTTGGGATCCTTTTTATTTACCCTTGCCTTTTGGTTTTAAGGGTTATTGACTTTTTCTGCTTGCTTTTTCTTTTTCTTTCTATATTTTTTTTTCTGCAAGCTTTGTTCTTTGCTGCTTTTTCTTGCTTCAAGAATCATTCTTATGATTTTTCAGATTATCAATAACATGTCTCATGTTCATCATTCTTTCAAGAGCCAACATATTTAACAGTCTTAAACATCAAATTCAAAAGACATATGCACTGTTCAAGCATTCATTCAGAAGACAGAAAGCATTGCCACCACATGTAAATAATTAGAATGTTCTTATTAAAAACTCAAAAATTATTGCCTCTTATTCTAAAGTAATTTTTCTATTTTATTCATGTTTGATGATGATGAGAAAATTAAATTATAGCTTAATTGGAGATAAAATAAAAAATATAGATACTAATTACTACTATATGACTCCTAAGGTAAAACTAGAATAAGAACAGTTATCATAGAGTTAAGGCTAAGATTGGAATTTAACAACCTTTGTTCTGAGGAGTGGATGTTCCTCTAATCTGCGGGGTGCTTGGTCCTTCAAGAGATAATTTCTGGCGCTTCAATTCCCTTAAGTCGCGCCCTTGCTCCTCCTATTCTTTAATCAAATAGCAAAGAATGCTACTTTGTTCCTTCTGTTCTTTCATTATTTGTTCCATAGCTTCTTGCATCTTGGTAACTGATGTTTCAAGATACTCCCAGTATTCAGATTGAGGGATTTCTGGGAGAAATTCCTGTGTTTTCTTCTTGATGGGGTCATCCTGTGCTTGTTGTTTTTCCATTGATGCTTTGGTGATTGGTCGCTCAATTGATATATACTCAGTTATTCCCATCCTTACTCTAGCGTCCTTGCAGAGCATAGAAATCAAGCTTGGATAAGCCAACCTAGCATCTTTGGAATTTTTGTTTGCAATTTTGTAAAATTCAGTTGAAATCAGTTGATGAACTTCCACTTCTTTTCCCATCATGATGCAATGGATCATCACTGCTCTTCTAATAGTGACTTCAGAACGGTTGCTAGTGGGCAGCAGAGAATGCCCAATGAAATCCAGCCATCCTCTGGCGACTGGTTTGAGATCTTCTCTTTTGAGTTGATTTGGAACACCCTTCGTGCTAGTGGTCCACCTGGCTCCAGGGATACATATATCCTCTAGAATCTTATCCAGGCCCTTGTCTGTTCTCATCATTCTCCTATTGAAGGAGTCTGAATCATCTTTCAGCTGAGGTAGCTTTAAGATCTCCCTGATCTTGTCAGGGTGGGTATGAACAATCTTTCCTCTGACCACGGTCCGATAGTCATAGATAGCAGATCCAGATAGTCTTTTCCTGTCTGTATGCCACATATTAGCATAGAACTCCTGGACCATATTCCTTCCCACTTTCGTTTCAGGATTGGCTAGGATCTCCTAGTTCCTGATTCGAATTTTATCCTGGATCTCCGAATATTCTTCTTCTTTCAGATCGAATCTGACTTCCGGGATCAGTGATCTTAGACCCATTATTTTGTAATAATGGTATGAATGTTCTTTAGTTAAGAACTTCCCTTGATTCCAAAGTGGTTTTGGAACACTCTCTTTCTTGCCTCTTAGAGTGGGTTGTTTTCTTTTAGGAGCCATGATCTTAGTGATCACGGATAAGCACACTAAACTTAGAGGTTTGCTTGTCCTCAAGCAAAAGAAAAGAAAGGAGAGGGAGAGAAGGAGACCTAGGTGCAATGGTGGATGGGAGGGGAGGGAGGCCGAACCCATATTTAAAGGGAGAGGGGGTGGGTTTTCGAAAAATAGGGAGAAAGATAAGATAAAAGATATAATTTTTAGAAAAAAATATGATAAGAAAAGATATGATTTAAAATTGGAAAGATATGAAAGATATTTGAAAAAGATAGATTTGAAATTTTGAAAAAGATAGTATGGAGATTTGAAAAAGATATTGCTTAGTTGAAAAGATTTTTGAATGAAAAGAGAGAGATTTGTTTTGAACATTTTGAAAAAGAGTTAAGTTGGATTGAAAAAAAAGGATTTGTGCTTATGGATTAAGATACATTTAATATTTTTAAAGAAGGGATTTTAGAAATTAGGGATTTTAGAAATCAGGGTTCTTAACATGTTTATGCAAGAAATCATGAATTGGAACATGAAAATTAGGATTAAATTGAAAAATATGAAGAAAAAATGAATTTACCTCCTCCCCACCATCCTGGCGTTTGAACGCCCAAACGCTGCATGTTTTGGGCGTTCAACGCCCAAATGCTGCTTCTCCTGGGCGTTCAACGCCCAGCTGCTGCTTATTTCTGGCGTTGAACGCCAGGAAGTCCTTTGTTACTGGCCGTTTTTCTGAACGCCCAGAACGCTGTAAATCTGGCGTTAAACGCCCAGAAAGAGCTTCTTTCTGGCGTTCAACGCCCAGATGGCTATCCTTACTGGCGTTCAACGCACAGTGGATGCTTCTGTTGGGCGTTGAACGCCCAAAACAGACTTTTACTGGAGTTTTCTTGCCAGTGAGCTCTTTTTCTCTATTTTGCGTGCAGAGTCCTTCTGTAACCCTGTGAACTTATACAATTGACTCTTTACCTTAGGATCAATGAACTTTATATAAACAAATAAAATTAAGAATAGGGCAAAATGCTTAGAGGAAGTGATGCCCCATGGCTGGGTTGCCTCCCAGCAAGCGCTTCTTTATTGTCTTTAGCTGGACCTTGCTGAGCTTTTAATCTAGCTTCAGCCTTGAGCACTCTTGCTCAACATTGCCTTCAAGATAGTGCTTGATTCTCTGTCCATTAACAATGAACTTCTTATCAGAATCAATATCTTGAAGCTCTACATAACCATATGGTGATACACTTGTAATCACATATGGTCCCCTCCACCGGGACTTCAGTTTCCCGGGGAATAGCCTGAGCCTAGAGTTAAACAACAGAACCTTTTGTCCTGGTTCAAAGATTCTAGATGACAGCTTCCTGTCATGCCATTTTTTTTATTTTTCTTTATAAAGCTTGGCATTTTCGAAAGCAGTGCATCTGAATTCCTCTAGTTCATTTAGCTGGAGCAATCTTTTTTCTCCAGCTAATTTGGCATCAAAGTTTAGGAATCTGGTTGCCCAGTAGGCTTTATGTTCCAGTTCCACGGGCAGGTGACATGCCTTACCATACACAAGTTGGTATGGAGAGGTCCCTATAGGAGTCTTGAATGTTGTTCTGTATGCCCACAGAGCATCATCCAAGCTTCTTGCCCAATCCTTTCTACGGGTACTTACAGTCCATTCTAGGATTCTTTTTAGCTCTCTGTTAGAGACTTCAGCTTGTCCATTAGTCTGTGGATGATATGGAGTCGCCACCTTGTGGCGAATCCCATACCGGACCATGGCAGAGTAAAGCTGTTTGTTGCAGAAGTGAGTGCCCCCATCACTGATTAGTACTCTAGGGACCCCAAACCTGCTGAAGATATATTTCTGGAGGAACTTCAGCACTGTTTTAGTATCATTGGGGGTGTGGCAACGGCCTCTACCCATTTTGATACGTAGTCAACGGCCGCCAGAATATAAGTGTTTGAGTATGATGGTGGAAAAGGTCCCATGAAGTCAATTCCCCATACGTCAAACAACTCAATCTCCAAGATTCCTTGTTAAGGCATGGCGTAACCATGAGGTAGATTACCAGCTCTTTGGCAACTGTCACAGTTACGTACGAACTCTCGGGAATCTTTATAGAGTGTGGGCCAATAGAAGCCACATTGGAGGACCTTGGTGGCTGTTCGCTCACCTCCGAAATGGCCTCCATATTGTGATCCATGGCAATGCCATAGGATCCTTTGTGCTTCTTCTCTAGGCACACATCTCCGGATTATTCCATCTGCACATCTCTTAAAGAGATAGGGTTCATCCCACAAGTAGTACTTTGCATCAGTAACTAATTTTTTCTTTTGTTGCCTGTTGTACTCTTTGGGTATGAACCTTGCAGCTTTATAGTTTGCAATGTCTGCAAACCATGGTGTTTCCTGAATGGCAAATAAATGCTCATCCGGAAAAGTCTCAGAGATTTCAAGAGAGGGGAGGGACGTCCCTTCTTCTGGCTCTATCCGGGACAGATGATCAGCCACTTGGTTCTCTGTCCCTTTTCTGTCTCTTATTTCTATATCAAACTCTTGCAGAAGCAACACCCATCTTATGAGCCTGGGTTTTGAATCCTGCTTTGTGAGTAGATATTTGAGAGCAGCATGGTCAGTATACACAATCACCTTTGATCCTACCAAGTATGATCTAAACTTGTCAATGGCATAAACCACTGCAAGTAATTCTTTTTCTGTGGTTGTGTAGTTCTTCTGAGCATCATTTAAAACGCGGCTAGCATAATAAATGACGTGCAGAAGCTTGTCATGCCTCTGCCCCAGCACTGCACCAATGGCGTGATCACTGGCATCACACATTAGCTCAAATGGTAATGTCCAGTCTGGTGCAGAAATAACTGGTGCTGTGACCATCTTGGCTTTTAGCGTTTCAAACGCTTGCAGACACTCTGTGTCAAACACAAATAGCGTGTCAGCAGCTAGCAGATTGCTCAGAGGTTTTGCGATTTTTGAAAAATCCTTTATAAACCTCTTATAGAATCCTGCATGCCCCAGAAAGCTTCTGATTGCCTTAACATTGGCAGGTGGTGGTAATTTTTTAATTACCTCTATTTTTGCTTGATCCACCTCTATTCCCTTGTTTGAAATTTTATGCCCAAGGACAATCCCTTCAGTCACCATAAAGTGACATTTTTCCCAGTTTAAAACTAGGTTGGTCTCTTGGCATCTTTTCAGAACTAGTTTCAGGTGATCAAGACAGGAGCTGAATGAGTCTCCATATACTGAGAAGTCATCCATGAAGACTTCCAGAAATTTTTCCACCATATCAGAGAAAATAGAGAGCATGCATCTCTGGAAGGTTGCAGGCGCATTACACAGCCCAAATGGCATCCTTCTATAAGCAAACACTCCAGATGGACATGTGAATGCTGTTTTCTCTTGATCTTGGGGATCTACTGCAATCTGGTTATAGCCTGAGTAGGCATCCAAAAAGCAGTAATAATCATGACCTGCCAGTCTTTCTAGCATCTGGTCTATGAATGGTAAAGGAAAATGATCCTTTCTGGTGGCTGTGTTGAGCCTTCTGTAGTCAATACACATACGCCACCCTGTAACTGTTCTTGTAGGAACCAGTTCATTCTTTTCATTATGAACCACTGTCATGCCTCACTTTTTGGGGACAACTTGGACAGGGCTCACCCAGGGGCTGTCAGAAATAGGATAAATAATCTCAGCCTCCAGTAATTTGGTGACCTCTTTCTGCACCACTTCCTTCATGGCTGGATTTAGCCGCCTCTGTGGTTGAACCACTGGTTTAGCATTATCCTCCAATAAGATTTTGTGCATGCATCTGGCTGGGCTTATGCCCTTAAGGTTATCTATGGACCACCCAAGAGCTGTCTTGTGTGCCCTTAGCACTTGAATAAGTGCTTCCTCTTCCTGTGGATTTAAAGCAGAGCTTATAATCACTGGAAAAGTGTCACCTTCTCCCAGAAATGCATATTTCAGGGATGGTGGTAATGGCTTTGACAGTATTCAACTTAAACTCATCCTCATTGACTCTCAGGGTTATTTCCCCCTGTTGGACATCAATGAGAGTTCGTCCAGTTGCTAGGAAGGGTCTTCCTAGAATGAGAGTAGCACTCTTGTGCTCCTCCATTTCCAGCACTACAAAGTCAGTGGAAAAGGCGAATGGCCCAACTCTGACAATCATGTCTTCAATCACGCCTAATGGGTATTTAATGGAGCCATCAGCAAGTTGGAGACATATCCGGGTTGGTTTAACTTCTTCAGTTAAACCAAGCTTTCTGATAGTGGATTCAGGTATTAGGTTGATGCTTGCCCCAAGATCACATAAAGCTGTCTTGGTGCAATTACCTTCTAATGTGCATGGTATCAGAAAACTCCCAGGGTCTTTAAGCTTTTCAGGAAAGCTTTTCAGAATAACTGTACTGCATTCTTCAGTGAGGAGAACTCTTTCAGTTTCTCTCCAATCCTTCTTATGACTCAAGATCTCTTTCATGAACTTGGCATAAGAGGGTATTTGCTCTAGTGCCTCTGCAAATGGAATCTTTATTTCAAGAGTCCTGAGATAATCTGCAAAGCGAGCAAATTGCTTATCCTGCTCCTCTTGGCGGAGTTTTTGAGGATAAGGTATCTTGGCTCTATATTCCTCAACCTTAGTTGCTGTAAGTTTATTTCCTACAGAAGTGGTTGAAGAAGCCTTTTTAGATGGGTTGTTATCAGCACTTATGTGTGTCTGATCCCTTACTGGCAATTGAGTACCAGAGTTAGAAGCTGGAGTGATGTTAGACGCCAGCTCCTCATCTGTTCCTGGCGTTTGAATGCCAGAACTGTGCCTCTTTTGGGCGTTCAATGCCAGATCCTTGCTTGTTTCTGGCGTTGAACGCCAGTCCTGAGCATGGTCTGGGCGTTCAGCACCAGCCTTCCACCCAACTTCTGGCGTTTTAGCGCCAGAATTATTTTTCCTTGGGCTCTTACTGTCCTCAGATGGATTTTGGGTGGTTTGCTCATTTCTTGGTTTCCTGCTGCTTTGAAGTGGGGTAGTTAGTACTTTCCCACTTCTTAGTTAAACTGCTTGGCATTCTTCTGTTATTTGTTTTGACAGCTGCTGCCTTGTTTGCTTTAATTGTACTTCCATGTTTATATTATCCATCCTTATCTCTTGTAGTTTATCCTTGAATTCAGCTAACTGCTTTGTTAGAAAATCCAATTGCTGATTGAATTCAGCAGCTTGCTCTACAGGACTGAGTTCAGCAGTTACTGTTTTAGCCTCTTCTTTCATGGAAGGGTCACTGCTTAAGTACAGATGCTGATTTCTAGCAACTGTATCAATGAGCTCTTGAGCTTCTTCAATTGTCTTTCTCATGTGGATAGATCCACCAGCTGAGCAATCTAAAGAGATCTGAGCTCTTTCTGTTAGCCCATAATAGAAGATGTCTAACTGAACCCACTCTGAAAATATTTCAGAGGGGCATTTTCGTAGCATCTCTCTGTATCTCTCCCAGGCATCATAAAGAGATTCATTATCTCCTTTTTTAAAGCCTTGGATGTCCAGCCTTAGCTGTGTCATCCGTTTTGGAGGAAAGTATTGATTCAGAAATTTTTCTGTCAGCTGTTTCCATGTCCTTATGCTAGCCTTAGGTTGATTATTTAACCACCTTTTAGCTTGGTCTTTTACAGCAAATGGAAACAGTAATAATCTGTAGACATCCTGATCTACTTCCTTATCATGTACTGTGTCAGCAATCTGTAAAAACTGTGCCAGAAACTCTGTAGGTTCTTCCTGTGGAAGACCGGAATACTGGCAATTTTGCTACACCATGATAATGAGCTGAGGATTCAACTCAAAGCTACTGACTCCAATGGAGGGTATGCAGATACTACTCCCATATGAAGCAGTAGAGGGGTTAGCATATGACCCCAGAGTCCTCCTGGACTGTTCATTTCTACTTAGATCCATGATGGAGAAAGGGAGATGATGTAAAATAAAAAATTTAATTTTTTTTATTTATTTATTTAATTATTTTGAAAGCAAAATAAATTAAAATAAAATAAATAAAATTAGGTGAAGATTTTTGAAAAAATGAGGAGAGAGAAAGTGGTCAGGAAGTTTTGAAAAAGATATGATTTGAAAAAGATTTTAAATTTTGAAAAAAATCTGAATTTTTAAAATAAATTTCTAAAATTTTGTTTTAAAAAGAGAGAAAAGATATTTTTGAATTTAAAGAGGAAAGAGAGAAATAATAAGATAGCCCAAGATTTAAAATTTTTAGATCTAATGCTCCTTGTTTTCGAAAATTTTGGAGGGAAAACACCAAGGAACACCAAACTTAAAAATTTTAAGATCAAGACACAAGGAAAACTCAAGAACACTTTGAAGACTCACAAGAACACGAGAACATGAAGAAAGAACACCAAACTTAAAATTTTAGAAAACCAAAATAAAATTTTCGAAAAACAAAGGAAAATCAACAAGAAAACACCAAACTTAAAGTTTGGCACGAGATTTAATAGAAAAATTATTTTTTTGAAAAATTTTTTGAAAGGAAAATAAAAGACTCTGACCCAAAAGACAAAAATTTCCTAATCTAAGTAACAAGATTCACCGTCAGTTGTTCAAACTCAAACAATCCCCAGCAACGGCGCCAAAAACTTGGTGCACAAAAATTACTTCACACTATGTAATTCTGCACAACTAACCAGCAAGTGCACTGGGTCGTCCAAGTAATACCTTACGTGAGTAAGGGTCGATCCCACGGAGATTGTTGGCTTGAAGCAAGCTATGGTTATCTTGCAACTCTTAGTCAGGATATTAATTAGTGGCTATCAATTGACTTGCAAATGAACAAGAGAGCATGAATTAAAGGTTACTTGTTATGCAGTAAATGAGAATATGTTGGAGTTTTGGAGATGCTTTGCCTTTTGAATCTCTGCTTTCTCTCTATCTTCTTCTTCACGCACGCACGTCCCTCCTATGGCAAGCTGTGTGTTGGAGGATCACCGTTGTCAATGGCTACCATCCTTCCTTTCAGTGAAAATGGTCCAGGTGCGCTGTCACCGCACGGCTAATCATCTGTAGGTTCTCGATCATACCAGAATAGGATTCGCTATCCTTTTGCGTCTGTCACTACGCCCAGCACTCGCGAGTTTGAAGCTCGTCACAGTCATCCAATCCCAGAATCCTACTAGGAATACCACAGACAAGGTTTAGACTTTCCGGATTCTCAAGGATGCTGCCAATGGATTCTAGCTTATACCACGGAGATTCCGATTAAGGAATCTAAGAGATACTCATTCAATCTAATGTAGAACGGAGGTGGTTGTCAGGCACACGTTCATAGGTTGAGAATGGTGATGAGTGTCACGGATCATCACATTCATCATAATAAGGCGCAAATGAATATCTTAGATAGGAACAAACATGATTGAATAGAAAACAGAAATACTGGCATTAACTCATCGAGGCACAGCAGAGCTCCTCACCCCCAACAATGGAGTTTAGAGACTCATGCCATCAAAAGGTACAAAGTTTAGATCTAAAATGTCATGAGATACAAAATAAATCTCTAAAAGTTGTTTAAATACTAAACTAGTGACCTAGGTTTACAGAAAATGAGTAAACTATGATAGATGGTGCAGAAATTCACTTCTGGGGCCCACTTGGTGTGTGCTGGGGCTGAGACTAAAGCTTCTCACGTGCATAGGACTATTTTGGGCGTTCAACGCCAGCTTTGGATCTAATTCTGGCGTTGAACTCCAACTCCTAACTTGTTTCTGGCACTGGACGCCAGACAGCAGCATGGAACTGGCGTTGAACACCAGTTTACATCGTTTATCCTTGAGCAAAGTATGGACTATTATATATTGCTGGAAAGCCCTGAATGTCTACTTTCCAACGCAATTAGAAGCGCGCCATTTGAAGTTTTATAGCTCTAGAAAATTCACTTTGAGTGCAGGGAAGTTAGAATCCAACAGCATCAGCAGTCCTTTTTCAGCCTGAATCAGATTTTTGCTCAGCTCCCTCGATTTCAGCCAAAAAATACCTGAAATTACAGAAAAACACACAAACTCATAGTAAAGTCCAGAAATATGAATTTTGCCTAAAAGCTACTGAAAATAAACTAAAAACTAACTAAAACACACTAAAAACTATATGAAATTAACCCCAAAAAGCGTATAAAATATCTGCTCATCAGTGACATAAAAGCCTCAGGGTCAGACCCAAAAGCTCAGAAGCTATTCATTATGTTTTTAAATAATGTTGCTAAACAAGCAACCAAAAAGAGTGTCAACAAAATAAATCAAAGAGTTTTAAAGCCCACAAGCCGGGCCAACTACAAAAATATCCAAAGTAAATCTGCTAAAGGTCAGAAGGCTTCTTAGCAGCATCAATCTGAGGAGAAGGAGGGTGAGCCTGGAGAGGAACAGCATCCATAGTACCATCGTCCCGGTTTAAAATCTGACAGTCAGGATCAGAAGCGGGAGGGTCGACCTTGGCAGGAGGAACAGTAGGCGCCGACACCTTGGCAGAAGACACAGGGAGGGGATCGACCTCATCATCATCATCCCCATCATCAGGGACAATCTTGCCATCCCTGACAATGTTGTCCAGGCTAAAGGGAGTGAGATCGGCCTCGGGAGCAATAACCCGAACTTGCTCCTTCAAGTTCTCGTAAGCAGCAGTCACACTGCCAACGAGATGACTTTGAAGCTCAGAATAATCTTCCCGGACATTGTCGAGCTCCTCCATCAAACGCAACATCTCCCGATAGGATGTAACGTAACTATCCTTGTGCATCATGGCTGTGTCCTCAGCCAACCTCAAAGAAGCTGCCAGTGATTGAGAACTCGCCTTCTCGTTCTCTAAGTCCTTCTCCAGCTTGGCTACCTTTATCTCGAGTTCCTCCTTCAACTCTCGCATCCGATCAAACTCCTGTTTTGCCTCCTCCATAAATGCTTTAGTGGCATGGAGAGGGAGATTCTGAGTAGTCCGATATATGGCAGCCGCCATATACGCCATCTTTACGTGATTCCGGGCCATAAATTCCAAGTGATGGAGGATGGACACATCATCCGTAGAGAGGGAGCCATAGGGACCGATTTGCTGACCACAAACTCAATGGCATTGAAATCAGGAGCATCGAGGTCAAATGGCTCGGCTGTTTTTTGTTTTTTATTGAGAGGAGCAACAGATGGAGCGGCAGAAGTAGGGTGAGGATCCACCAAACGGACTCGGGGTGTAGGGACCACCTTCTTCACCCCAGGAGAACTCGGCACTGATGGCTTCTCGCGCATTTGGGAGGACCCCTCCCCAGCCGCCTTGGCCGCAATATTCCTGGCAGCAATCGCCCTCTGCACCCTCTTAAAAGCTTTCATAGCTTCATTATTCTTCATTGCCTCTACAAATAAAATAGAAATTAAGCTACAAGTCGGATAAGTCGGAAAGACAGCTACAAGCAACATAAACAGATAAACACAAGATACCCAGTTCAGTTTGAAGAAGAGAAGGATTGGTTAGAAATTTCTTTGTGTCGAGATGGGAAGGATGACCCCAGCGTTCTTCCAAGACAGTCACAAAGGCTCGTTCAGCCTCATCCAACATTTTCCACGCATATCTGGAGACCCTCACATCTTTTTGCCATTCCAAGGGAAAAGCAGGTTCGTCATTTTCATCCAGAAAAAAGGGCCGAGCTCCTTCAACAGCTCGGACTTTGAAAAAGTAGTTTTTAAAATCACGGAACGACTCGTCAAACATGGAAAATACCTTCTTTCCCTGGGTGGAACGGAAAGAGACCCAAGCCGACTTCTTTTTTACCACACCGGGCTTAGTTAAGACAAACAGATAGAAAAAGAGAGATTGGGAAGCAGGAATACCAAAACCATTCCACAACAATTGGAAAATTTTTATGAAACCCCAGGAATTGGGGTGAAGTTGAGAGGGGGCAATATTATAGGACCATAACAGATCGGTTTCAAATTGAGTAAAAGGAAGGGTGATACCCAGCGGACCGAAGAAAAAATCATAAACATAAAAGAAGGGGCGATCATCAACTACCCGAGTAGAAAAGCAGACTCTCTCATCAGAAGAGGGAGGGACAAGCTCATAGTTCTTCTGATCACTGAAATTACTACAAACACTATGAAACTGTCTAAGCTGTGCACAAAACTCAGAATCAACCAGAGAGACACACATAAGAACCATCGAGTCCACCAAATCGGCTATACCCTCAGGAACCCGGGAAGGCATCTCTACAACGTTATTTCGGGAAGACATGAGGCCAACTAAACCCTACAAAAGAAAAGAAGAACGGATTACTCAAAAACATCTCGGCGGACGAATACACAGAAAAGGAAATCCCAAGACTCAAACTAAAACTCCTGGGGCATCCTTTGGAGGCAGTAACAAAGCGAGGTATCAAGGAAAATCTACTTACGTCCCGGCGTCTCGCAAACAAGAATGGAAGACCTCAAACAGCAAGCATTTTTCACAGGAGAAAGACAAAACACAAACAAAACAGAAAATTATCTTCCTACAGTCTATCAGTAAGAAACAACAGCAAATATACCAGGCAAAAATCATCAAAAGTGAGACCTTTTTTCAGAATCAAACAAAACTATCATTCCAAAGCTTCAAAATCAAAAGTATTTCGCAAACATGCAAAAACCCTAAAGGCATCAAGCAACAAAGACCATGCAAAAGACGAAGAAATTACGAAACACACAGTGATCAGGCACAGCGGAAAGTAGAAAGATCCAAACTTTTCCCAAAAAACTTTCTCAAAACAGACACAAAATGGCGTAGAGGGAGAAAAGAAAGAAGAACCAAACCTTGAAATGAGAAAGCTGCAAAGAAAGGCAGAAAAGTAGAAGGCAAAATCCAGAATCACCCCTTCCCCCACGAAAAAGCAAAGTCACAAAGCAACGTCACTGGGCTGAAACGCGAAAGCTACAGGCGGAGGCTTCAGAAAAATCAAAGAGTTGAAAGTGAGAAAGAAGTTACGAAGAAGAAGCGAAGAAGAGAAACCGTCTTCTGATCGAGAAATTCAAAATAAAAGCCAAGGGAGAATGGGGCAATTAAATGCCAATTAAATGCGGATATTAAAACCGCTTGCGTTCCCAAAAAAAAGCTCTTATAAAAGCGCGTGCCTTTAGAGGAAAACGTTCTACATTCAAAAAGAGTCTACCAAAGGAAGAAATCGACAAAATGCTCGAACTCGGTTTCACTAAAGATCGAAGTCAAAAGGACTCGACCTCAAAAAAGAAGACCGAACTCAAGCAGGGGCACTGTTCATACCCTGGGTCAAGCTACCCGACCCGGGATGATTGGCGAAAAAGCGACCGACCTCTTCAGGTTAGACTACCCGACTTCTTCTAAAAGAGCTCGGCCAAATCGACAGGAAAGCCCAATAAAGGGCCCAAATAGAGGAACACGACCCAAATCCAAAGGCAAATCCCAGCCTACAGAGATAAAGGCGGTTCCCTTGAAGATAAGCTGACTTCATCCAAAACAGGATAAGATAAGATAAGATAACTAACTTATCTTATCAGAAAGGTCAGCTCACACTACTATAAATACACTGGAGCACCCAGGTATAACTCATACTCTGATTCTACATAAAACCTGCTTAATACCCGTGCTAACTTAAGCATCGGAGTCTCTTGCAGGTACCCCCAACCCTTCGGTGGCCAAGGATCAGCAGTGCAGCAAGTCCAACAAGTCGGACACGACAGCTCCGGCCGCCACCAGCCAGCCGGACATGCCGTCTCCGACCTGTACCGAAGATCTCATCCGAGATCGACCTCCAGTTTCAGGTAACCCTATAGAAACACGACCCCAGTATAATCACGTGCCATTATAAATATATTAATCTCACTCTCAACTTTAAAAATAATTTAAAACATTCCTAAACCCCAAACCTCGCCACTCCTTTGTCACTCTCAAATAAGACAATGAAAACAACCCCAGTCCCACCACCCTTTTATACACCCGGGCTACCAACCCTCAACCCTCATAATTAATGACTGTTGTTCCCGGTGCAGAGCTTGCCGCTTGCGAGGAGACATGTGGCAACACGCATCTTCCGTGCTGCTGCATGTGTGACACGTGGCGCATCACTGTTAACACGCAGCCTGCGTGCTGCGTAGAATGGAGACACATGGTGCGTTGATCTTAACACGCAACTTGCGTGCTACACAAATGAAAGACACGTGGCGAGACGAGGATAACACACAACCTGCATGCTACTTGGATGTTGACACGTGGCATTCGCGTCTTTGGGGCCGCTAATCAATGCACCTTGGCTTGATGAGCTGAGAATGTACGGTGATAGTGAAGAAAAACAAAGATGGTATGCACTCCAATCCCTTTCCTCCTTCAGTTTTATATACCAAGGTTGCCTCTTGGATGGAGACAGCAAACAACACGCTATTTATGTGTTGCTGTCTAGCTGACACGTTAACACGTTGGATTCCTTTTTTGATACATCCACAACTCTATAAAACACGGCAAACATCCCTATTTAAACAAAACACCGTTGTTTTTTCGGTATCTAAAATAATTTGTGTCTCCTAAATTTAGATGGACCGTTATAACATTCAAGTTGAAGCTAAAAGGAACTGAAACCAACACCGTACCGCCTAAACGAAATGGCAGTTAGGCCTAAACTATCTTCTCTGTCCCGCTCTCGTTCACCATCACTGCACAACAGCAACCTCAGCCTCTCCGAACAAATCTTACCCACACTAGATCCAACCCACCCCATCTTATTCTTGCTTGACTCATGCGCCGGCATTCGACAGTTCAACCAGGTCCACACCCAGCTCCTCGTTTCTGGAATCTTCCAGAACCCTCTCGCAGCTGGCAGGGCGATCAAGAAGCTCTGCTCTGACCCCCTCACTGCCCCACGTGCCACTCACCTGTTCGATTACGTGCGCCAGCCTGATGCTTTCCTCTGCAACACCATCATGCGGAGCCACGCTCGCAGGGGCGATTCCTCCGGGGCGCTTCGCTTCTACTACGACAGAATGATCTCCCGCTGTGTTGAGCCAAATCACTACACGTTCCCGATTCTGATCAAGATTTCTGGGGATGTTGGGTCCGTGGGAGAAGGGGAAAAAGGGCATGCCAGGGTGGTGAAATTCGGGTTTGAATCAGATTTGTTTGTTAGGAACTCACTGATACGGATGTACTCGGTTTTTGGGAGGGTTGCGGATGCACGTGCGGTATTTGAGGGAAGTTCTGTGTTGGATTTGGTGAGTTATAACTCGATGATAGATGGGTATATGAAGAATGGAGGAATTGGAGATGCTCGCCAGTTGTTTGATGAAATGCCAGAGAGGGATGTTTTTAGTTGGAATTCGCTGATCGCAGGGTATGTGGAAGTTCGTGATTTGGAGTCTGCGAATGAGTTGTTTGAGAGAATGCCTGTCAGAGATGTAGTGTCTTGGAATTGTATGGTTGATGGGTATGCAAGGATTGAGGATGTTTTTAGGGCTCTTGAGTTGTTTGACCTGATGCCTGTGAGGAATGTAGTTTCGTGGAATTCCATGTTGGCATTGTATGTGCGGGTCAAGAAGTTCAGTGAGTGTTTGAGAATGTTTGAGAGGATGATGGACAGTGGCGAAGTTGTGCCAAATGAGGCTACCATGGTGAGCGTGCTGACGGCATGTGCTAATTTAGGGAGGATTGATGTGGGCATTTGGGTTCATTCTTTTATCAAAAGTAGGAACATTAAACCTGATGTCTTGCTTTCAACCTGTCTTCTGACAACGTATGCAAAATGTGGGGCTATGGATCTGGCTAGAGATGTTTTTAACAAGATGCCAGTTAAGAGCGTTGTATCATGGAACTCTATGATCATGGCATATGGCTTGCATGGCAGTGGGGACAAAGCTTTGGAACTATTCTTGGAGATGGAGAAGTCAGGTTTGCAGCCAAATGATGCTACTTTCATTAGCGTCTTATCTGCATGTACACATGCAGGTATGGTCATGGAGGGTTGTTGGTATTTTGGCCTCATGTGTCGAGTTTACAAAATTGAACCCAAGGTTGAACACTATGGTTGCATGGTTGATCTCCTAGCTCGAGCTGGTTTGGTGAAAAACTCGGAAGATCTTATAAGAAAGGTCCCCAAGGCTGGATCTGTATTATGGGGTGCATTGCTTTCTGGTTGTAGGACGCATATAGACCTAGAGCTTGGAGAGTTTGCAGCCAAGAGACTTATTGAGATGGAACCACTGGATATTGGTCCTTATATAATGCTGTCAAACATCTATGCTGCTGAAGGGAGATGGGATGATGTTGAACATGTGAGGCTGATGATAAAGGGAAAAGGACTACAGAAAGAAGCAGCATCCCATTTAGTTCATCTTGAAGATTTTGAATCAGAATATTTGATTAAGAAAAAAGCTGCCTATAGGAAAAACATAATTAACTCAATGCTGGGTGAATTGGGTGCACGGATGAAAATATCATTTGGCAATTCAGTTGACAAAGATAGTTTCTGATCTTAGGTGATCAATTCGTCGGAAAAACCAGCATCATCACCCAATTCATGTACGACAAATTCGTCAACACTAACAGGTTTGTTACGCGTTTTCAGATCCAAGATCATGTCTTTGTTTCTCAAGTAAAATGCTGATTTACTTTTTTTTTTGAAACAAAAAGCTCAACACAATAAAGTGGAGCATCAAAAGAAAAATATTAAATAGATAAAACAAATTAATTTCTAATCATCTTCGTCAATGCCATCAACAACCCAAAGATCAAATATCATTCCACTCTTTGTAACTGCTAATCGTCTTGTTGACTATTTCCACAATACCTATTTCTTAATTTTTGAAGATTCTGTGATTCCTTTTTAACCAACTGCTTCAAATGATAACAACAAAACCAAACTCACCGCTATTCTATCAGTTCGACTGCACTATTGACCTCTGAACCACGTAAACGTACGGTCATTCAGTTCTATACCCCCAGTTCTATATCATGTACACACTAGCGCCTTTTGCTTTCTACCAACTGCACAACCTCACTGAAGTCACCCATGTAACAAAAAAAAAAAAAAACTTTGACATAGTTCCGATAAAAAAACTCAACTCTTCCCACACAGCAACCTTTCTTGTATGCGCACCATACACCAAACAAACCGCACAATGAAAATTATTGTTTGTCAATTCCCCTTCTATACACAACAATCTCTCCTTTTTGTAACAATTACTTATTCACTTAAATATCATATCATCTCACATTATAATAAACCTTTGGAAGCACCTTCCGATCCCACAACTTCTCAACCCACCATATCATTACCCCAAAATTGCACTACATCAAGCTTAATAATCACATTCTTCTTTGTCTCTATCAATTCTAACATATTCACATTATTTTTACGCTTAAATTTTTTACCATTCCCCACCTTCTAACACCTCCTAAACCCCTCACATTCCATGAACTAAAATCATTTAAAAATTTTATTACACACCTTATTCCGGTTTTTGGGGCAGCTCCTTCTGTTCTGCTTGCATTCTTTTTTGTGCCAATACTTCATTCTGCGCTTGAAGAATAGCTATAATGTCCCCATCTTCGTCTCATCTTCGTCTTATAAAACCGCTCCTGATTCGATCGCCAGATCCCAAACAGCCCTGTTTTCCAGCCATATCTTTATCCCAACTTCTTCCGTACCCATCTTGATTAGTTTCACTGTCTGCATCTTGCTCTGAATCCCCTAAATCTTCCAAGTTCCTTACAGTCAATTCATCCTTCAACCCAGTTTCCTCCACCACTGTATTCTCATACTCTAAATCTGAGTCATGCACTGCATCACCCCTCATCAAACATATGCCAACATGCTACTTACCACTCTCGTCTAAACTAGCGTGGATCTCATTAACTGCACTTGGTGGAATGTTTCCCTCCAGTATGCTGTTTGGACAATTATTCATACCTCCGCCAATCTCCTTCCCGACTTGATTCTGCTCGTTGGGTGTATCAGCGGCTTCACGCTCCTCCCTACGCTCCATGCCATCAAGCTCAGCATAGACATTATCACCTCCGCCACCAACGGCTGACTTCCGCGTTGCTCCCAGATCCGCCTCGTCAGCGCTGTTGACCGTGGCATCAACCCATTCGCGGGCTCCATGACCAGCCACACCCTCTCTTCACTGTCGCCCGCAGCAGCCAGCAAGGAGGCCATTTTAAAACGCACAACGACATACTTTCCGTCGCACCACACAGCCACTTCGCTGCCACACCACACTAACATATTGGGCCTTATATGCTTCAACCCAGCCCCAACTGAACTTTTATTCAACACCAAATCAACCCATTCTTTCCGTTCATCCGCATATTCCCAAGTCTCCGTTCTTTCAAAGATTGCTTCGTTACTGAATGTTTGAGATCCCATAGATTTCGCACTCAACCTCTTCTTTTTGTTTATCCCCATATTTGCAAGTCTCAATTCTTTCAAAGATTGCTTCGTTACTGATTGTTTGAGATCTCATAGATTTTGCACTCACCATAACTGCTGGATACACCAAAGAATTATCCGATCGCATTTTCAAAAAATTCTCATGCCACTCATCCAAATCCTTAACGACAATTACCTTTCTATCCTTGTCATGCTCTGTCTCCCGTAGTCCCTGTGGCATCATCATTACCACTGCATCTCATCCCAACTCCAACGGTTCCTTCTAAGCTCCTAATTCTTCACTTCCATAGTGTTTCAAGACAACTCTTCCTTTCTCGTTCACCTCAATATCATTTTCTTTAATTCTTTCCTGTTTTTCCATCAGAAGATTCCCTGACATCTTCATTGTGCGTAGTGATTTTTTTCCAAACATCAATCATCTTCCTATATTTAGCTTCACCCACAAAGATCTCTTTACTCCTTAATCGCATTTCATTCATCTTCTTGATGGCCTTTAATATTCCTCCTTTTATAGTATACCTGATGAAAGCAAACAGATGGATCCTGCCATATCTCTTCTTACGTACCAAATAGATGTCATTTATCCTGCCTGTCCACTTGAGCATATGAAAATAATTCATTCTTTCAAACATTGTCTAGTAAATTATCCACAAAAATTGTGAATGATTCACTCTTCAATCGGAGATACACTTCCCAGTTCCAAACTCGTGGGTCTTTTCCAACATGGGGTTGTGTAGCTTTATCCCGCCTTGCATTAGACATAGACAGATTATGGAAGAGTACGTACTCTCATACTACGAAATAAGAGTCTTGAGGAAGAAGCTGTGATTGGTGAGAGCGAACAGGGGTCGGAGACTTGGAGCACGCCTACAGGACGAACAGGGAACTGGTTAAGTTCTACTGAAACTGAAGAAAATCTCATATCCTTAACTATTGACGTTAATAGTTTGATGAACCAGGAAAGAGAAAAAGAGTAAAGTTGAGAGAGGGAGAAAAATGAGTTTTTCTCATTTTAAAAATTTTTAAATGACTGAAAACAGAAAACTAAAAAAAGTTTTGATGGTTAACCTTATGTACTCCTACTATAATTAATTACCATCAATATTAAACTAATAAAAAAATAACCTAGATAATATCCTCCGCAAACTAGAATTGTATAAATCTAATAATCATAGATTGAAAACATTAGTAAGAAAATGACTCGATGGCAGATCTTTGGTAAGAAAATCAACAACTTGATCTTTGGAACGAACCGGTATAAGATGAATGAGATCATGTTTTTCACAAACAATATGGCAGTCCACTTCAATGTGTTTGGTTCTTTCATGAAAGATGGGATTATTGGTAATGTGAATGGCTGATTGATTGTCACAGAATACAATGATAGACTTCTGAAGCAGCAAACCAATGAAATCCATTAAGAAAGATAACCAAGTAGCTTCACAAGTGGCAATAGCAAGAGACATGTATTCAGCTTCTGCAGAGGACTTGGCAACGGTGGTTTGCTTCTTACTCTTCTAGCTAACGAGAGAGTTTCCAAGCATGAAGTAATAACCTGCAACAGAGTGGCGAGTATCGGCACAGGTAACCCAGTCAGCGTCGGAAAATTCGGTGAATCAGAAGTAGAGGTGAAGAATAGACTAATTGCAGGTCTGCCTTTTAAATATCAGAGTACGCAGAAAGAAACTTGTAGATAAGAAGTGGTTGTACAGTCCAAAAACTGGCTCAAACACCCCACAACATAAGAGAGATCGGGTATAGTGTTTGTGAGGTAAAAGAGTTGGCTGATGAGTTTGTAAGTAGTGTTGTCTGTAGCATACTTATGTTGATAAATGTGAATTCCAGAGTTAGAGTGTGCTACTTCCATTCCCAAGAAGTATTCGAGATCACCAAGATCCTTTATTTTGAATTTGTCATCCAAAATTTGTTTGATGGAATTGATTTCGCCAATGTCATCCCAGTTAAAATCAAGTTATCCACATATACTAGGATGACAGTGAAGCTTTCGGATTGTTTCTTGATGAAGAAGGAATGATCATAAAAAAAACGGCTTATAACCAGCATCAACAAGAGTGTTGGTGAGCTTAATGTTCCATTGTCTGCTTGCTTGCTTAAGTCCATATAGAGACTTTTGCAATTAACAAACCAAACCTGGTTGTGACACAGCCAAACCGGGTGGTATCTTCATATAAACTTCCTTATCCAAATCTTCGTGAAGAAAGGCAGTATTGATGTCCAGCTGTTTCAAATGTCATTTCTTTGCCGCTGCTAATGCTAACATTACTTGTAAAGTAGTCATTTTGACAACTGGACTAAAAGTATCTCCAATTCTCCATAATCCACTCCTTACACTTGAGTGAATGTTTTTGCAACTAGTCTGGCTTTGTGACTTTCTATGGTGTCATTGGGATTGAATTTTACCTGAAAAATTCATTTACAACCTATAGCCTTCTTGCCTTTTGGGAGTTCAGTGAGACAATTGCCTTTCTCCAACATTCATGTGCATTCGCTTTCTCATAAGTGTTAGGTTCCAGATTTGAGGCGATGGCTAAAGAAAGAGACTTATATTTTGGGGTTAGTTTATCATATGACAAATGTTGTGAGATAAGATATAAAGAGATAGAGTTGACAAATTTGCTAGAATGAGTTGCGTGGGCTATAATACAATGCTAATCCTTTAAATAAGCAGGCAGTTTCTTTCTTGACTCTTTCAGATTTTCTAGTGATGCAGTCATGTGTGATGTCGTAGTTTTGTGATGCAGGTGCATTGTTAATGTGTGGTGTGGTAATGGGTGCAATGGTGTGTGAGGAAATTAGTGAGTGCATTGATTTTGAAAAATATTTATTTGAATATGTGAGTGTCGTATGTGTGGATGATTACAAATGATGTGTGAATGGTGTATCATATTGAAAAAGATCAATGCATTATAGAGTACGAGTGGGTGCCGCAGGAATGTCAGTGCTAGAGGAATGTGAAAATGAAAAATAAGTTTTATAAAAAGTTACATTTCTAGATATGAAAATTTCTTTTGATTTTAAATCAATAAGTTGGAAACCCTTTGTTCCAAATTTAAAACTGAGAAAAGTTGTTTTCCTGGCTCTTAGGTCTAATTTTGTTCTTGAATTTGTTAATGTGGAGATATATGCAAGAGAACCAAATACTCTGGTAATTTACCATACAAAAGCTTATAATGACTAGCATTATCCGGTTTAGTGCTAGGCATCCTATTAATTAGGTGAATAGCGTGAGCAACTGGGTATTGCCAAAAGTAATGTGGAATTTCTGATTGAAATAACAGTGTTCTAGCAACACATAAAATGTGCTAGTGTTTTCACTCTACAATCTCATTTTGCTCTGTTATTTCTACACAAGAAGTTTGGTGTAAAATGCCAGTTGATGCAAAAAAGAATTTTAGAATGAATTTTAGCCCATTATCCGTCCTTATACACTTAATTTGATTTTCAAATCGTACTCTCACAAAATTTACAAAATTAATAATCAATTGTGATGTTTTAGATTTAGTTTTCATCAAATAAATCCAAGTGAATATGTTCTTGCCATTCACCACAGTAAAAAAGTACCTATGTCCTTCATTGGAAGGGACAGAAATAGAACCCCAGATATCCATATGAATTAAGTTACAATAATCTTTTATTTCAATTGTACTAAGATCAAAAGATAATTTTTTTTATTTTGCAAAATGACATGAGTCACAAGGAAGTTTTGAAGTAATACAATCTATAAAAAGAAATATTTTTTCAGTAAAATCAGTTTATGTATAAGTATGTGTCCTAATAGAAGATGCCAAATATTATTCTGCTTAGTGTGTGAAGGTGTTGTGTGATGAATAGTAGTTGTAGTTGCCGCCAATGAAATTTGCTTTGTTGGAGGAAGGAGAAAGCGAGAGAATTCTGGTTTTCTACTCATTATATATAACCATTCTCTACACTTAGCAATGCCAATTATCTTCGATGTGGATCAATCTTGTATTTTACAATACTTATCATCGATTAACAGTTGACCATGTAAATTTGAGGTTAATTTTGACACAGAGATCAGTTTGAAATCAAAAGAGGGAATGTACAAAACATTTTTAAGGAAAAAGTTTTTAGAGAATGTGATTATGCTAATGATGGTGCTGACAGTTTTGGTCCCATTTGGTAATATCACATTATTTGGATCAATATTTTAAAAACTTACAAAATCTTTTAAGTCGAAAGTCACATAATCTGTTGCACCAGAGCTAATGATCCATAGTGCAAATTTTGGAGTGATAATGCTCATAATTCTTGTATTAAAATGTAATGCAATGGTTTTACCTGAAATGGAGATACAAATGAAATTAGTCAAAATTTGATTTTATAGTGTATGAAAGTAGCACGGAAGGTTGAGGGAAATGATAGAGACAGCAAAATGTTTCCAGCATGAATTCATGGGTAAAAAAATGAGGTAATGTTTGTGTACTCTTTTTCATTCTTTTTTTCGGATATATTGAGCCAACACACACTCCCCTACCATTTGATGCTATGTGAGATCCATTTGATGTGGATCCAACAGCCCACTAATACAAGCTTGTGTATGAGACAAAATTGATAATAAATGTGGTACCTTAACAAAGGTTTTGTCACCACTATTATCCATTCATTTACTACATCACAGTTTACATATTAATCTGCTTTCCATTTATTATTTTGGATTATTTAGATAATTTTTTTTCTTTTTTTCCTGCCAAATTCTTGATAATTCATGTGCAATATAATGACACAATTTAACTAGGCTCTATTGTGCGAATTCCAACATTATATGCACTTCTGAATTTCCAGATCAGTTTTGCATTTTATGTCTTTAGCTAGTAAACAAACTTATTTTTCTTTTTTTCCCAAACAGGCCACAATTGGTATTGATTTTCTATCAAAAACTATGTATCTTGAAGATCGAATTATTCAGCTGCAGTTGTGGTAAGATATGGCATGCTCATTTTGGAAATTCTACTGGGAGATGAAAAGAATGGTATTTGTTAAGAAATGATAGAAGGAAGGATTGGGTGGTTTTCCCTCCCATTGTGTGGTCTTAATCAAAGAGAGAAGGGGACTGTCAATGCTACTATTGTTCCATTTAATCTCTTTCTTCACTAACATAAAGGATATACTAGAATACTAAATATTGGAATCATGTAGTGATTTTGGTATTGATTTATGCTTTCCCCTTATTCTAAGTGAAGGATGTAAGCACAGGATCTCATACTTTAAAATCACATTCATTTGTTTACTCTTAGGGTTGTGTGGTTCGTAGAATATTTTTACATTCTTGGGAAACTTACACTAAAAATACATTCTCATATAAGATTTTTAGTGTAAAATTCCCAGAATGTAAAACCATTCAACGAATCACACACCCCTTGGTTCCTTTCCTCATGAGATATAAAATTTCCATGGAGTTTTGGAATCTACAAATCCCTCCCTTCCATTTCTTTCTATTCTTAGACACTCCTAATGTTATGTCATACTTTATATTTGACTTGAGTGACTTCAAATTTGTTTGTTGTACTCTCAAGATGTGATGTTTAATGTTTACTAAAATCAAAGCTCTTTCATTCTTGTTTTGAAAAATTCTATCCATTTGTATTGAAGTCATTTACTTCTGTTTCACACCTTTTGAAATCCATCTAATGCTTAATATCTTCATATATGGTATCAGATTGCAAACCATCCCAAAACAGTCTCGCTTTCCCTGATAAAAGGATTTCCATAAGATATCAGATTGCTAGTTCCATGTTTGGTCCATAATTGTCTGACCTTATTTGAAAGAATTGTTTGAGGCATACATTTTGAAGATTAATTAATGAAACAATCAATTGTGTTAATGTTTCCAATTAATATTTCATGGAAAAGTGTAGGGGGCCAGCAACTTTGTTAAATTCTGTCCAGCATGTAACCAGCAAAGAAAAGTGAGCCATTGGATGAAAGTTCACACCAATCTCACACCATTAAAACCATCATTGATGGCTATTTGATGGCTACAAATCACAAAGTTGCTGGCCCCTAGCATTCCTCATATTTCATAATGTGCAAATGTCAGAATCCTTCGTCAAAGTTGAGAGAAAGCTTTAAGCATTTGGCTCCCCACTGAAAATTTGTATTGTATTTGTACACCTTGTGAGTGATTCTTGATATGATCATTCCAGAGTTCAGCTATTGATCAGTTGAAAGCTAGATAGAGACCAAATAATAAATTTATCAAGGGAAAGACAATCAAGTAGATGGGATTGTAAAAAGGGTGATTGACTGAACTTGATAGGATGGATTGATGCCTTATTTTATTCTTTCATTACAGAAAGGTTTATGATTAGATGATATTTCATTTTTGCTGTTTTTCTATTTGTCCACTTGTACTCCTGAGTCATATGTCTCCCCTGCTTTCCAGTCTTCTGGTATGTTACTACTGGGGACAACCCATGTTTGTTCTCCATCTTCAGCACTAAACAGCATCCGTAACGACAAAGGTCCACTTGGTGGAGAGGTAGTAGTCCAGACTACTCCATGAGTCCGATCCAGTAACTTACAGACAAAGTTCTGCGTCTGCACACGGTACAGGAGATTACAATGTCATTGTCAGTGCTAGTTTGCCAGCATTATTTCCTAATAAGACACTGGATCCTTCTTCCTTAGTTTATCTCTTTGTTTTTGTGTATTATTTCCTTTCTGTATAGTGACAAGTTAATGGCTCATGCTGTTGCAGTTTATTTCTGTTTGAAGTGTTCTATTTAAATAAATGTTTGAAGATAGAGCATGATTATGTGATCTTTTACACTCTGTTTATTTCCAAGTCCTCCTTCACAAAATTATCTGTTTAAAGCATTGAGTTTATGCATCTCAGAGATTTATGAATTCCAATTTGCACAGGATAAGGAGGCAAAAACTACCTCACAGAGCTGCACAGCAGTTATGTCTCTCATTCCTTGTTGAAACCATATGACAAAAGCCAAGTAATTAGGATTACTGCTGCTCTCGTATATCTTAATTGTTATGTTTTTGTTTGGGTAGCTGCATGAAACACTTGAGAAGAAGAGAGAGAGGCCTCAGTTAAATCTTTAATCCATTGAATATATGTGTGTGTGTGTGTTTGTATATATCTACAGCTTCAAAAGTTGATGATGCAAACATGAACTCATAGGGTTTTATCTGTGTAGAATTATATCATACCGCCTGTATTCAATATCAACTATGCCAAGAGCTAATAGATAAGGAGCTGTGTCACTGGTCTGAGCCATCCCACCAAAGGCTCGTTGACTCAGAATGAAGTTGGTGCCATCACCTGAGCCTTGGTCAGTTATAACTACAGTGACACCATTGTCTGAGCAATAGGTATTGTTTGTACACCTTACCTGAGCAAGTATCAAAAGTACAACATCATGACATCTCTACTACTTTTAACCATGTGAAGTGCTGTTGAATTGTTACATGTTTGAAAGTCAGAGCACCAAATGGAAGAAATAGGAAAGAAGAATTTTTTTGTGTGTGATAAGAATAAGATTCATAGGTTTTAAGTGAATGCCTTTTTTTAAATATATACACATATACATATATACTTCATTCAAAAAAACATGCTAAGTTGGTGGCCTACAGTAATTGGCAGTTTGTCACATAGCTGGATCCTTGATGAACTCTCTTTGTAGTTCTTATGCAGTAATGATAACTTGATTACACACTTACCTGGTAACAGGAGCCACAGCCAACACCATTACGGTAAAGATTGGATGCAGCTGATACATCGCCACCATTAATGGTAGCACCAAAGGAACCGAATCCGCATGCACCAGCTAAAATGAATGTAAGAGGAGCATATGTATCAGTTAAAAGTATGAGCATATGTTAGAGCATGTTTACTAGTTTCTCAATTCAGATGTGCATTTTTGTTATCCTTCTAGCAGCTTCATTGACAATGCTACAGTCCATGCACCAAGATAAAATTTATGCATCATGCACTAAGATTGTCCAGTGATATATGTTAGCATAACTTTACATTGATAACTTCTATTAAATCTACATAATTAGATTCTCCTAGTGTATTATACACTAAGTTCAATCCCTAGTTTTATTACCATCTGTGCCATTTACTTCAGAGTTCGGGTAATATTCTGCTCGAGATTGAACAAAACAATCAGTGCATGAAGCATCTGCCAGAGTTTGCATGCAAAGCAAGGTGGTAATAACCAGAGGACCCAAAAGTGAGACAGCCATGAAGGGCAGAATAGAGAAAGCAGTTAAGGTGGAGAAAAAAAAAATGAAAAACAGAAACTAGTTTATGCTTGAAGAGAACCGGGTTTCTTCTATTTATAGAAAATTGGTTTGGTCAATCTTAAAACTTTGACGTTCCAAATATAAAGAATAAAAATTAGAGGAAGAGCATTATACCCTCAGAATTTTGGGAATATACAAAATGACTTCTAACATTTTCGATATTTGCAAATCAGCCTTTCTCTTAAGTTCACAAAAGGCTAAAATATTCAAGAATAGAGAGAAGTAAATTTGAGTATTTTCTAAAGTGTGGAGGTAAAGTGCACTTTGCCATCCGAAAGTTGGCATTGTTTTCCAAATTAGTATGTTTGCTCTATTTGTTTTGGTTATAGGGATTTCTCACACAATTATAAATCGGACGGGACCAATCGATTTGACTGAAAAACTTGTAACTGGATCTTCAATCAGTCCGGTCCAGCCCAAAAATGTGGTTTGAACCTGTCATTCTTATATTGCATGCTTTCCTTTCCACTAAGCTATATTATTCCATCATATTTCATATGCTAATATTAATTATATAGTAAAAATCGCACAATAATTTTTTTAGATATTATTTTAATTTTATATTCACTTATATTTAAATTAATTATATATTTTTATTATTCATAATTATTAATATAAATATTATTAAATATGTATAAAAATATCAAATATTTTTATTAATTACAATATAAATATTTTTTATGATTATATGATATTATCAATATTATTTTTCAATAAATACATATAGTATATAATAATATAATAAATATAAAAATACTTTAATATAAAAATAAAATTAAAAAATATTTATCATGAAAAAATACTAAAATTTTATATATTAACCGGATTATAATTTGTTGATTATAATTTGTTAAAACTTAATTGTTTTTAAAATATTAGTTAAGATTTGTATTTTAAATTTTAATTTTAGGTTTTTGACTATTTTATATTTTTTATTTATATAGACCGGTTTTACCGATTCAATCAATAATTCATCAGTTAAACCAATAAATCAATAACCAAATCGATTCGATTACCGATTCAGTTCTTACAACGATGTTACTCCGTGCAACGGATATGTAGTCAATCATTCCATTAATAAATGTCATATTTAGTGATCGTTTACTTTTGTTCAATTGCATTAACTTTCATTCTATGTTCAGAACACTACGTAGATAGTAAACATGAGGCAAACAGAAGAATCTTAACAGAATTATTAGCTGACATTCACAATCATAATATTTTAGAAGATAGGTTAAAACCAAAGATTGGGTTTTACTGAATTGAGAAATGTCTTAATCTTGCTTGGAACACAAGGAGGAATGGTTAGGTCTTTCTCCACTATGAAGACCTTGATATTTTAGTTCCCACTTGGCCACATATTACATACTAACGACATTGATCTCTGTCTGGTATCATCCATCTACTAGATGTGTTTCAAAGCACATTAACATTGGGGCACAATGCAAAAGGAGCAAACTCTAGTCATAATTAGAAAATGACTTTGGCTCTCAAAGGAGATTCTTCTGAGTGTAGCACCTTTCACAGGTCATGTCCCATACATGGTGGACGTTAGTGCCATTATATTACACATACACTTCATTATTTTCGATGCCTCCTAAAGAAGAGTCAGTCTCATGTTTATAAGAAAAATTAATATCATATTTTTATAAAATATAAGAATATCGAGTATAATATAACTTAAATCTCAGAAAACTTTAATATATATAATAAACGGATGTCGTATATATTATCGTTTAAATTTATGGTAGCCGACACTTATTGGAATGTTAAGAACAGAGAAATTTGACCTAAGCAAGACCATATTTTCCATATATTGACAATTCAAAGGTGTTATCATTATTGAAAAATGAAAAGCCATCACGTATAGTGTGCTGACAAAGACTGCCATGAAGCAAGTCCCTTAAGCCACATAAGGTGTGACATGAAAACCATTTTATGGCTCTGGACCCAGCGTAACCAGTAGTAATCAATTCTAAACAAGAGGGAAAGATAGTAATAGGAGATAACATTGAGTAGATGTTTAGATATTGAGCCGTCATTCCTACATAAGTATTTAGTAAGGAATTTACATGATGAGATTGGTAAGATTTTAAAAATCGGATCGGTTATTGAATTATTCTAGTCATTAGTTTATTGTTTTATTGATCCAATCAGTTTAATTATAATTCAACCAAAAAAATTATTTTATAATATAATAATAAATAAATTATAAATAAATCTTCTAAAATATATTTATAGTCGGGCCTGCTACACATCTATGTAATCATGTAACAAAGTTGGCCCAAACCCAAAACAACTAACACGCTTTCCAATCTCATTAAATAAACGTCACTTCCACGCACCCCATACAAACGAAACGACTACTTCATTCGTGCTTCATTATGAAAAAACGTTCCTTCTTCTTCAACACACACAAAAATACTCCGTCTCTTCGAATCTCTCTCAAAATCACTCAAACTCCACATTCTCTGCGGAAACCACTACTGGAAAGGAATCGGAAGAAGATTTCCCAAGCAACAACCAAAAACAAACGAAAACAGCAACAAAGACTACCAAAGGTATGAGAAAACTACTGTTCATCTGAAATCTTACAATGTAGCGTTTTGCTTAGTTGCATTTTAGTTTTATTGGTTTGATTTAGTTCGTTTAATAGATTGAACTATTGTGAATGATTTTTACAGTATAACTAGGCCTTGGAATGAAATTTGTTGTTATTTTTATTCAATTCAGTATAACTAGGGCTTTAAGATATACGTGCTTGTTCTTTTTGGTGTGGACATTTAACTAGAACTTTGTTACTATCTTTAGTACTTCTTTTGCATGAAGAATACTATTCTTGTTGATTGAAAGTTGATCATCATTTATTAACCACATGAACGTTTTTCAGTTCGGTGGCTTTTGTGATTTTGGTTCTATGCATGAATGAGTTTCAGTTCGGTAGGTTGTGGCATTTTAATTAACTTGATTAAGATATACATGCTTATGATTGTTGATGTATTGAATAAGTTTTGTTTAGGACAATTGAAATTAGAGACAACTCTTTCACTTTGATAAGCCATACTATTGTAAAATTGTCTCATTATATTGAATAGATTTCAGGACGAATGGTAGTTGACCTTGATACTTAAAGAAAGATATCAAGTTTCAATAAGATTTTTTAAAGAATCCAATCTACAAATGTCATTTTCAAAGAACACCTAATTGATGAAATTTGAAAAACTTTTCTTTTATAAGATATTGATTTGATTAAGATATATGTGCTTGTTCTTATTTGTGTGGATAGTTTAACTACAGCTTTGAAAATGATTGTTACTATCTTTAGTATTTCTTTTGCATGGAAGAATACTATTCTTGTTGATTGAAAGTTGATCATCATTTATTAACCACATGAACGTTTTTCGGTTCGGTACCCTTTGTAATTTTGGTTATGTGCATGAACGATTTTCGGTTCGGTGGGTTGTGGCATTTTAATTGACTTGATTAAGATATACATGCTTGTGCCTGTTGATGTATTCAATGAAGTATTGACCAAAATTTTTCATTATAGCAAAACACAACAAGAAAATGGCAACAATGAAGGAGAAGGCACATTATAACGTAAGGAGATTAAATATATTTATCCGCTTTCATTCGAATAATATCTATTTTGTATTATAAATATATCCTCACATTCTATTTTAAAACTTGCAGAAAACTCACTATTGTAGATGTCAAACAAAGGCAATATCAACAGTGTACAGGAGAATGAGTCAAGAAAAGAAAGATATTGTGGAAGAAATGGGATTTGGTGCCCTGGAAAATGTCCCAGAAATGAATGCCTCTAATACACTGTTGAAAGAATTGCTTGATCGGTTTGATGAAGAGAAAGGATGCCTGAAAACTCTCCAGGAAAAAATATACATAACTCCTCGGAAAGTAGCAGCTGCCCTCGGCATAACCAACAGAGGTAATACATTTTTCACTTACTGGTTATTTTCAGTTCATTGGTGTCCAAAAAATTAAACTCAGCATTTTTGACTAATTTTTGCTATTAAAATATTGTAGAAAATCGTTTTCCTGAAAAGGTTGATTACAACAACCTGAATCCAGCAGACAAGGAATGTGCTGGATATGAGTGTAGAAGGGGAGGAGAACCGGAAAAAATTCAAGAGGACTTTTGTTGTCTTCATACAAAAGTGCTTCTTACTCCCCACAACGGTAAGTGCGGCCTCCCCAATCCATAAGCCACCGATCTTTCATGTAGACAACATTCGGGAATGGGATTGGGCAAAGCATGTGCTCAACTTCTTGATGAAAGGAGTTGAAAACAAAAGAAAGGGAAAGAAACAGTCTGTTGATGGTTGTATTTTTGTATTAATATTGATATATTTCCACGAAACCAAGTTCTCCCGCCCGTTTGCACCTAATGCTCCCCCTGTACCGTGGGTGGCCCATTGGACAAGGCAAATGATGTTTGAACGGATTTCATCCGAAGCAACAGAATCATTGGTAAATACTCTACTAAAATTCCCCCAAAAATTTGCTTTCAAATGCTTTTAAAATACTCTACTAACTAAATAAACTTCTTTTTTAGGTTATACTTAATTTATTTGTCCTACTTGCAATTGTTAGTTTGTTCATTTGAATGTTTCTGCATTAAGAAATATTTTTATTGATGATTAAATAGTTGTCATGTACTATTCACCATATGAACATTTTTCAGTTCAGTGGAATTTTTTCATTTGGTTCACCAGATTTTTAATGTTTTCTTGGTGATTAAATAATTGAGTCCTTGTTTCTGTTTTAGGGACTTCTGTATAGAAAGGAAAAAAGAAAGAACAAATAAAAACAAGTAACTTGGACAAGAAAGAAAAAGGAAAGAAAATAAAAAAGAAAATTGTTGAGACGGATTCTTCTTTAGAATAAGAAAGACTTTTTGAATCTGAATCCGAAAGCCAGTAAGTTTAATTTTCATATTGATTTCATTTAACTTGTATTTGCTTAAATATGTTCTTATGCGCTTGTTCTTATGTATTGCAGAGAAGAAGAAATAAAAAAAATGGAAAAAAAAAAAGAAAACAACCACCAAAGGTAGTTAAAAAACAAACAAAAAAAAAACAAAGCCTGTGCCGATAGATTCAGAGAGCACAAGCGAATCTGAAAGCGAGTAAGTATTAGCACTTTAATTTAGTTCGGTTCGGTGGTGTCTGTCAATTTGGTTGACTTCATTGTTAGTGCCTGACAAACCCCATTCGTAGGGTTTATCTTGTATTGATTTTTGGGGATTTTATCACCTTTTACCCATATTTATTCAAGAAATAGCATGGTTTTGTATATTCTCCTTTAATTGTGCTTGAATGTGAAAACATGCTTTTTAGGACTCAAAATAGCTAAATTTAATTCACCTTGATTCTATTAGATGCCTTGATATGTTTGTTAAGTGATTTAAGGTTTAGGAGGCAAAGATTGGATCAAGGGAATGAAGAAAGAAAGCATGAAAAGTTGGAGAACTCATGAAGAAATGGAAGAACCGGAAAGTTGTCAAGCTGACCTCTTCGCACTTAATCGGCCATAACTTGAGCTACAGAGGTCCAAATGATGTGGTTCCAGTTGGGTTGGAAAGCTAACATCCGGGGCTTCGAAACGATATAAGATTTGCCATAGTTCTACACGTATGGTGGCGCGCACGCGCAAAGTACGCGCACGCGCCGTTGCTGCCACCTAGTTCACTTAAAGCAAAACGTGGCCAACGAATTCTAAAGCCTTGTGGGCCCAATCCAACTCATTTCTGATGCTATTTAACCCAAGGAGTGAAGAGGGAAACAGGTGTTAGTGACCAATTAGCTTAGTTTAGTAGTGAGAGTTAGTTTCTAGAGAGAGAAGCTCTCTCTTCTCTCTAGAATTAGGATTAGGATTAGGTTTAGTTCTTAGATCTAGGTTTTAATATTTGCTTTCTTCTACTTCTACCTTTCAATTCTTTGTTGCTACATTCAATCCTCTTCTATTCCTTTGTTGTAATTTCCTTTATGTTGTTCTTATGTTTTGTTGTAGATCTACTTTTGCTCCTTCTATTTTCTTTCAATTCAATTAGAGGTAATTCATAATAATTGTGTTTCTTTTGATTGTTGTTGTTAATTCATTGCCATAATTGTTGTTAGATTCTATTTTTGTTATCAATTTACTTTGCTTTTCTTTTATGCCTTCCAAGTGTTTGATGAAATGCTTGGTTGGATTTTAGTATAGATTTTGTTCCTCTTGGCTATGGTAGAGTAATTAGTGATGCTTGAGTTATCTAATGTCTTTGTTGATTGATAATTAGAAGTTGCTAATTGATTTAGATACCACTAAAGCTAGTCTTTCCCTTGGGAGTTGGCTAGGACTTGTGGAATCAAGTTGATTCATCCACTTGACTTTCCTCCATTATTAGAGGTTAACTAAGTGGTAGCAATGGACAATTGTGGTCACAATCAAGGAGGATAACTAGGATAGGACTTCTAATTCTCACAACCTTGCCAAGTGCTTTTTAGTTGTTAGTTTATTTTCATTGTCATTTACATTTCATGTCTCTTATCCCAAAACCCCAAAATACAATCCATAACCAATAACAAGACACTTCATTGTAATTCCTAGGGAGAACGACCCGAGGTTTGAATACTTCGGTTTATAAATTTTAGGGGTTTGTTACTTGTGACAAACAATCTTTTGTATGAAAGGATTATTGTTGGTTTAGAAACTATACTTGCAACGAGAATTCATTTGTGAAATTCTAAACCGTCAAAAATCCATTCGTCAAAATGGTGCCGTTGCCGGGGAATTGCAATGGTGTTATGTTATTGGTTATTGTACATATGTGAATAGTGTGAATATCTTGCTTTTTGCTTTATTTGCTAGTTGTAGAATTTTATTTCTCTTATTTTCCATTATCTTTTGATTTTTGTTTTCTCTTTCCATTATAAATTCTCATTTTGGCTATGAGTGTGATTACAACTATGTTGTAGGTGATGAGGACTATAATGGAGATGTGTATCAAGGATGGGATAACCAAAGGTGGGAGGAGCCATATGCTTATGATCAATCCTCTTGGCAACAACCTCCACCAATGCACTATGAAGGAGAGCCATTCTATGATGCATATCAATCCAATGGCTATGGTGAATCTCCTTGTGATTTCCAAGAACCACCACTATATGCCTATGAGTCATATCCTCAACATGACCCTCAACCACACTCATAAGCCTATTTTCAACAAACACCTCCATATGACCATGATCCTTACCCACCATACCAACCTCCTTTTGAACCATATGAGTCATACATGGAACCACAATTCCAAGATTACTACTCCCAAGAACCACTTCAATACACACCACCACCTCACCAAAAAGAACCACCTTCCTATATTGAACCCTTTCTCCAAGACAATGAACCTTCTTATCCACTCCAACCTCTAATGGATGGAACCCTTGGTGTTCTTCTTCAAGGACATGAGGAGATGACAAGGGATGTGCAACAATTCATGACCGCCTTGGATGCGGTGGTAAACCGGTTAGCATCCCAATTTTTGGATACTCAAGGAACTCCCATGGCTCAAGAAGAGCATAGCATGAAGGAGAGATTGGAAACTCCGGTGGAAAAGGAGAAAGGCTACTTTGTGTTAGAACAATTGGAGGAGCCTATGATCATTGGAGAAGAGGAAGAAGTGGTTGAAGACCTAGGAGATGCGGAACCTCCATGGGAAGTTAAAATCATAGAAAATCCATCCAAGAAGATTGAATTTGATGTCGAGGAGGAAAGTGCACAACCTCCAAAACAATTTTTGAATGAAGACTTGGAAGGAATGAAGCAAGAATTGAGTTCCCTTGGTGATGAAGATCATGCATCCAACCATCTTGGTGGTGAATCCTTTGAATTTGAAGAACCTTCTCCCAATGAGATAGAAAGCAATGTGGAGGTAGATTTCTCTCAACCTCCCATTTATGATTTGAGTGATGGGGAAGAGTTAGATGAAATTGATGAACAAAGGATTGGAAGTGAAGAAGCTTATGAAGAGATGGAGATTAACAAGGAAGAACACAAGGGAGTAAAGCTTGCTAGCACATTGGAGATACCTCTCCCCAAGCCACCACCATCCATTCTTTCATTCAAGTGGGTAAATTCCTTATACTCAAGCTTTATTATTCCCCTTGAATATGGTTTGCTTGAGACGGATGGTCAACTTAGACATATTTGTGGCTTTAAAAGTAAAAAGGAAATGGCTAGTGGTTGGAAACATTATTCTAGGCTCATTATGGTTGCATGTTCAAAGTTTAATTGCAAGGTTTGGTGTAGAGCTAGATTGTTTGGGTCTAGGAGAATGTTTGGTCACTTTATTGAGAATCCTAAGGTCATGCCACCCAAATGGAATAATGATAATCAACTTGAAGATGGGTGTAGAAATAAGATATGGGATCCGGGAATACATGAGGATCAACTTTGGGAGCTCATGGTTTGTGAAGAACTCCATCAAGGCTTGAAGATATTAAAATTGACGAATGGAGCTTATTGGAGATTCAAGCATTGGTGGATGTTCAAGGATAGCTTCAAGCACAAGCCACCTTGAGAGGAGCTCCCCATAAGTCCAACTTAAGGACAATAAACAAAAGTGCTAGGTGGGAGACAACCCACCATGGTAAAATCCTTTCATTTTCTCTTTTGTATATATTGGTAGAATTAGTTTAATTTCATGTTTTGTTTAGTTAGTTGAGTATGTTTGGTAGTTTAAGTATGTTAAATAAGGTTTTATGGTGTTTTGGTAGTTGTTTGGAGGTTTGGAATGCTTGGATTGGTGCAAAAACATAGAAAAAATTTTTTTTGAAAAACAGAGCACCATCCACGCGTACGCGTACATGGCGCGTATGCGCACTTCCAGTAATTTCGACCATCCACGCGCGCGCGCCATGCGTGCGTACGCGTGGATTAAGAAGTTCCAACCTCCATACATTTTCCAGAGAGTTGTGCCTGCGCCGCGCCAACGTTGTGCCTCTGGCACAAACCCCACTTGCGCACACACGCACATGACGCGTACGCGCCACTCTCGATATAAGCCAACGACGCGCGCGCGCCATGCGTGCGTACGCGTGGATGCCCTTTCTTCCATCCACTTCTTTTCTTTTCCTCTTTCCATTTCTTTCCTTCTCCTTTCTTTTTCCCTCCTACTACCCCTCATCTAACACTTCCAAACACCATCGATAACCATTTATTTTAGTTAACAAATTAGTTAGTTAGTTAATTGATTAGCTAGTTTTAGTTTAGTTTTCATTTTATTTTCTCTCTTTTCATCATAAGTGTTGGAGTATTGACTTTGTTTACTATACATTGCTATATCCCTTATTGCCTACATGCTAGTTTAGCATGCATGTTTTTAGATAATCTTTGTTGGATTCTATGATTGGGGTTATATTTTGTTACTTAGTTTTGAGTTCTTCATGCTTACCTTCTGAAAAATACCAAGTGATGAGAATTGTCTTCGAGCTTATAACTCTTTTGAATTGCATGTTGTAGCTAGCCACCATGTGATTTGGATCCTTTTCCCTCGATTAGGCAACCTCTTGATGGATGATGTTGTGCATTTACCTTAATGCATTGTATTTCATGATTATATCCATCCATATGTTTGACTTGAATGCTTTCATGCTTCTCTCATGCTTGTCTTACCTTACAAGCTTACTTAAAGCATCTCAAGCACACTAGGATAAGTGAAATGCATGCTTCTTTTGTGACATAGCTTTTATGCTAATGTGTATTCTAAACCGCGCAATTTAGAATTCACACACCTAATATTTCTTAATGTCACACTAATTCACTCACTCATTCCTAGTGATTCTTACCTCATTCCAACAATATATGCTTCCTTGCTTCTATATCTTCTCAACTTATGGTGTTATATTTTTGTTTTTTATAACAAATGCACCACAAGCAACCATGGAAGCGGAAGAAAGAACACATAGCAATCCGGAGAGTCGCCGTACCCCCTTGCTCATCTTTGAGTGCACCGAGGACGGTGCAAACTTTTAAGTGTGGGGAGGTCGTCCGACCGGTCGGCGATTTTGGGTGACAAATTTCTAATCCCAACACTTTTGCATTTCATTTTAGGTTCTTAGGATTTTTACTTGCATTTTCTTATTTTTGCATATGCATACACAATAAGCTTAGTCAAAATAATGAGAATTTTTCAAGATTTCTATCTATAGGGCATCTCAATTGATTTGAGTGAAAACTTTTCATAGAACTTGCTTGAATTATATATTTTGTGGAACATGATTTATGAGCTAAGAACACAAGCTTGTGAGATTTGAGCCTAATGATGTGGTTACATCTTATAACCACTTATTTTTCTTTCTTGTGTGCATTATTCTCTTTCTATGATTGTAATCTTTGATTTGTTTGATTCTTTATGTCCATTATTTTGTGTATTCATGCATTTATATGATTGAGGCCATCATTTTATTAGCTCACTTACCCAAATAGCCTTACCTTTTATCTTCCATTGTTAGCCAAATTTGAGCCTACGATTAACCCACTTGTTCTTAATTTAGCACATCACAAGCCTTAAAGCGAAAAACAATAAATGTCCTTATTTGGATCTTTGATTAGCTTAGGCTAGAGTGTGTGTATCATTCAAGCGTGGGAACCTTGGGACATTGGGTGAATAAAAGGGTAGTTTTGTATTATTATTGTAAATATTGGGAATTGGGTACATGCTCATGTATTGATTAAATGTATAGACCTTATGCATTGGTACTCTTGTATATAGTTTGAAAGAAAGAAAAAAAATGAGAAAAACAAAAAAAAATATATGAAAAGTATAGAAAAAAATGGAAAAGAAAGAAAACGAAAAAGAAAGAAATAAAAAAGGGGACAAAATGCCCCAAGGTGAAGCTCAATAAGATCAATGCATATGAGTTGTGAAATGAAAAGAAAATGCATGAGTATGTGAAAAAGTGAAAAATGGGTAGCTAGATTAGAACTTAATTGTATAGGATGTCATAGGTTAGGTGGGAAGTTTAAGCTTATCAAAGATTCAAATTTCAAGCTCACTTGACCAAATATGCATCCTACCTTGACCCTAGCCCCATTACAACCAATGAAAAGACCTCATGATACTTGTATGCATGCATGAAATAAATGTTGATTGTTAGAAGAAAAACAAATCTTGGAAAGCATGAAATAGAGGAGAATTGAGTGAATCAACCCTAAACACTTGAGTGAATAGAGTGCAAACACTACCGGTGAGGGTTTGATGCTCAATTACATGTTTTCACCTATGATTATAATTTTCATGCAAGTTTGTAAAAATATTTAATAACTCAATTCAATTGTGGATTAGACTTGCTAGTCCTTAGCCCTTGTGCATATATGTTTCTTGGGAATTGATTTATTTTGACCAAGCACTTGCATTCATTTAGATAGTTGCATATAGGTAGATTGCATTTAGTTAGTTTTCATTGAATAAATGTCATACCCTTACTTCATTCTTGGATTAAGCATGAGGACATGCTTGGTTTAAGTGTGGGGAGGTTGACAAACCCCATTTGTAGGGTTTATCTTGTATTGATTTTTGGGGATTTTATCACCTTTTACCCATATTTATTCAAGAAATAGCATGGTTTTGTATATTCTCCTTTAATTGTGCTTGAATGTGAAAACATGATTTTTAGGACTCAAAATAGCTAAATTTAATTCACCTTGATTCTATTAGATGCCTTGATATGTTTGTTAAGTGATTTAAGGTTTAGGAGGCAAAGATTGGATCAAGGGAATGAAGAAAGAAAGCATGAAAAGTTGGAGAACTCATGAAGAAATGGAAGAACCGGAAAGCTGTCAAGCCGACCTCTTCGCACTTAATCGGCCATAACTTGAGCTACAGAGGTCCAAATGATGCGGTTCCAGTTGGGTTGGAAAGCTAACATCCGGGGCTTCGAAACGATATAAGATTTGCCATAGTTGCTATACGTATGGTGGCGCGCACGCGCAAAGTACGCGCATGTGCCGTTGCTGCCACCTAGTCCACTTAAAGCAAAACGTGGCCAACGAATTCTAAAGCCTTGTGGGCCCAATCCAACTCATTTCTGATGCTATTTAACCCAAGGAGTGAAGAGGGAAATATGTGTTAGTTACCAATTAGTTTAGTTTAGCTTTGTAGTTAGTTTCTAGAGAGAGAAGCTCTCACTTCTCTCTAGAATTAGGATTAGGTTTAGTTCAATAATCTTAGATCTAGGTTTTAATCTTTGCTTTCTTCCACTTCTATCTCTCAATTCTTTGTTGCTACATTCAATCCTCTTCTATTCCTTTGTTGTAATTTCCTTTATGTTGTTCTTATGTTTTGTTGTAGATATACTTTTGCTCCTTCTATTTTCTTTCAATTCAATTAGAGGTAATTCATAATAATTGTGTTCCTTTTGATTGTTGTTGTTAATTCATTGCCATAATTGTTGTTAGATTCTATTTTTGTTATCAATTTACTTTGCTTTTCTTTTATGCCTTCCAAGTGTTTGATGAAATGCTTGGTTGGATTTTAGTATAGATTTTGTTCCTCTTGGCTATGGTAGAGTAATTAGTGACGCTTGAGTTATCTAATGTCTTTGTTGATTGACAATTAGAAGTTGCTAATTGATTTAGATACCACTAAAGCTAGTCTTTCCCTTGGGAGTTGGCTAGGACTTGTGGAATCAAGTTGATTCATTCACTTGACTTTCCTTCATAGTTAGAGGTTAACTAAGTGGTAGCAATGGACAATTGTGGTCACAATCGAGGAGGATAACTAGGATAGGACTTCTAATTCTCACAACCTTGCCAAGTGCTTTTTTAGTTGTTAGTTTATTTTCATTGTCATTTACATTTCATGTCTCTTATCCCAAAACCCCAAATTACAATCCATAACCAATAACAAGACACTTTATTGTAATTCCTAGGGAGAACGACCCGAGGTTTAAATACTTCGGTTTATAGATTTTAGGGGTTTGTACTTGTGACAAACAAATTTTTGCATGAAAGGATTATTGTTGGTTTAGAGACTATACTTCAACGAGATTTCATTTGTGAAATTCTAAACCGTCAAAAATCCAATCATCAGTGCCTTGTCTCCGGTATAAATTTGATGTGTTTATCTGTTTTTCAGAGAAAATGAAATTGAGAAAACACCCGTAATAAAAAGAAAACAACCGGAAAGGGTGGCAAAAACACCAGCCCAACCTGACAAGGAGTAAGTTTCTCGAATCATAAATTCTTTTATTGATACTTATGTTCTAGATTCCTTGATACTTATTTTGTGAACTTTCAGAACTGAACAAGCAAAAGACAATGCTGCGGAAAGAAGAAAACGAGCATTGGAAATGATAAGAGAAAAAAGATCAAAGAAAAGAAATGATGGAGCTCAGACAGCAAACACTGCTCCAGATCAGTTTGACTCTCCAAAGGCACAAAATGAATTCTCTCAGACGTAAGATTCAGTTTATTATTCCCGAATTCTTTTTTTCTTTCTTTGCTTACTTTTGCTACAACCTTTTCTAATTCCTCTAGACTCAATTACTAATATTTATTTATCTTTCTTAGAGTGCCAACTGTAAATCTGGATAGCGAGCAAATATTACAGACTCAAGGAAGCTCTACACCTTCTGTAAATGCCGCCAGCAATACCAGGTAACTTGGTTCACTACATATTGTACTTTCGGTTCGGTGGTTGGCAAAAATGATTTTATTGTGTTTCTAGGCCTCTGCTTTTAATCTTGGTTTCTAATTTTAATTTGTTATCTTTTTTTTAGGAAAACAACCCCGGAAAGCACGGTAAAATATTTTAGAAAAAAGAAAATCTTCCCAAGAAAGACTTTTAAAACTCCACCAGTGTAAGTTAAAAATATTTATGTTACTCTTATAGATTTAGGTAATAATTTTTGTTTAATAATCACAAGAAAAATGTGTTTAAATGTCACTAGAGCTACACCTGATTCTGAGCTACAAATTGTTGAGTTTCAACAAGAAACTCCTTCTCAACCTTTGGAAGTGTGAGTTTTTCAATGTGCAAATTCCTATTTTTCAAAACAAATTCTAATTATTCAACATTAACTTTATCCTTGTTTACATTCCCTAGACCTCCTCTTGCATTGTTTCTTCCAAGTTCAGTTCAGGAAGAGTTGATCAAGGATGACTTCATCTATGTCTCTCCACAAAAAGAAACACAACAAACTTCTAATAATGAGTAAGTTAATAAATATTTATTCACCACATAAATCTTGTTCAAAGTTTACTGCTTATACATGGTTTAATTATGGTTCAGTTGAAACCAGAAATGAATTCAATGTGTTCTTGTCTTTGGACTCTCTTCTGTTTATTACAGCTGCCTTCCAGAACCCGAAAAATAGGGTGTTACAGTGTCTCTTACGAGTTCTGTAATTGAAGACTTATTCAAAGATGACTATGTGTATGAAGTTTCTAATGAAGAGTAAGTTTCACATAAAAATTCTTTTTATGAATTTTAATGGTATAGGATAATAATTCTGGGTTGTTATTGAACTGTTTTCTATTTAATGCAACAGCCCTGCCAAAGAGCAACAGCAACAATCCAAAGAACCAACAGCATAACAATCCAAACAAGAAGCACCTGTTGATGTGTAAGTTTTACTGGTTATATAAATACTGATAATGTTTACTTCTTATACACGGTTTAATTATGGTTCAGTTGAAACCAGAAATTAATTCAAGGTGTTGTTGTCTTTGGACTCTCTTCTATTTCTTATAGCTGCCCTCCAGAACCCAAAAAGTAGGATGTTACGGTGTCACTTACGAGTTCTATTATTGAAGAGTTCTTCAAAGATGACGATGTGTATGAAATTTCTGATGACGAAGAACAGCAACAATCCCAAGAATCTCTGGTGGCATGGAAATCAGAACAACAAACTCTAATCTTGTCATCATTTGATAGGTATGTTACTTTCTTTTCTTTAATATCATTTTTCTTTAATATCATTTCAGTTCACTATAAGTTTTGATTTAGGTTCACTATTTGTTTAAATTTCGGTTCACTGCAATGATTAAATATCATTTTTGCTTAATATCTTTGTTAAATATCTATCATCTTGCAGTGCTGCTGAACCTAGGGAAAGGGAAAATGAAAGGCCTTCCTTTAACCTTGGGATAAGTCCACCAGCATCTCAACCACGTCAGCCCTCTCAACTGAGTGTTTCACAGCTTGAAATCCTGAAAGAGGCGGTGGTAGATGCTGGAGTGACAGCAGCATTAAACTTTGCTGAAGCAACAACTTCAGAACTAACCTTACCAGCTTCTGAAGTTTACAAAACCCCAGAGAAAAAGAAAAAATCACAAATGAGTTGATTGAAAAGTGTTATCATTGGATGACACATGTGAAACATACAAAAGATGGTAGCAATGAATATGATCCAATATTTGTCTTGAAACACGAGGCACTTTACGAGGGATTAAGAGAATATTTCATGTCTCTAATACCTAAAGAACAAGTGCATGCCACGGTAAATCCTTTGCCAATTGCGTTAACGTTAATGATTTTTCTAAACAATCTTATATAGTATATCTCATAAATTTTCATCCTGTAGGTGGTTTGTATATACAGCATGATTCTCAACGAAATAAAAGTTCGGCGATATGAAGAACTAATATACATTGTGCCGCTGGATATTGTGGTAAGCTAAATTTCTTATTCACTGCTGATTACTGTTCGGTAGAGTGGAAAGGTTAATATTGATTCACCTAATTGTTATGTGTTTTGTTGAGTTCTTTTTCATAAAGAAAACTTTTCTCATGATAATTGAATGTTTTTCAAGTATTATTCAGCACATGAATTGTTTTCGGTTCGGTGCATGAATTGTGTTGGGTTCAGTGCAAATGTGATTTAACTGATATTCTTTTTACAAAATTTTATGTTGGGAACACATGACATGTCCTACATTGATAAAAGTACAAACAAGGCCTACCGGTTCGATATTGAACAGTATGCCCACCACCGCCAGTTTCTTGACAAAAGAAAACTTGCATCACATCCATTTGTAAGTTGTAATTTCTAAAAATTCTTTGATAATTCTCTTGTTTGCTATTGTTTTGACTGAAATATTTTATTATTTTCCCAAACTTGAGCTATTTGTGCCAATTTACAATGGAGCGCGTTGGTGGTTGTGAATTGCCGATGTAAACAAAAAGAAATTCTATGTGCTTGACCCTATCAATAAGTTGCCAGAAAATATACTTGATTCGAGGAAGAAACTGAACAAATTTGTTGTAAGTTATTTTCTTGTAAATTATTCAAATTTTCAGTAAATGAAATGAGTTCGGTTGAGTGTTGTTGATTTATTTTTTTCAATTTTTGCATACCTTTCAGGGATTAATAATTTCTCAGATGAGGGTTTATGCTAGGGGGAACCATTAATGGAGGATGGACTGGGAGTAGAAGCAGAGTATATCCTACTAAATGGTCAACGTACAGAGTAAGAATCATTCTCTTCTATAGTGCTATTTTTAATATGTTTTATTTTGTACACTATTAATCGTATTATACTCAATTCTTGCTTAGCTATGATTGTGGGATATACGTCATGAAATGGCTTGAAAAAATTAATCCACAAAAGATCAGAAGCAGAAAGAGATATAAATATAGAGCTTGGACACAAGCTAGTACTTTCTAAATTTATAAACTTCTTTCTTTTCTGATTTCAGTTAGGTTCATTTCTTATGTAACTAATTCCTTTCAATTGAAATGTAGGGAGAGATTGATAGCTTCAGGTACCAATATGGTCCGCACATTCTGTTGCATGAAATGAATAAAATTAGAGACCAAGTGATTTGGGAATCTGAAGCAATAAGACTCCCGAAGCCATCTGTTGCCCTCTCCAGCCCTTATTGTAAATTCACATATGGGGATTTAGATACTAAATAGCATATACTAGGATTGGCTGTTTGTAATTAACAATATTTTGTTTAACTTGTTTAAAAAGCAAAAAATGCTTACTTCAAATGTATATATGTGAATATTAATCTAAATGTTAATGTTAATATTTATATTTGATTCAATATGGATTACTCATCTGAGATGTTAATTTATATATCTGTTGGAACTATTTGGCTGCTGTTTTATTCCAGGTTCTCAGTGATTGCAATCACTGTATTTACCAATACATTATGAACTCCAAAAGAACACAGTGAACCGAAATTAATGCACTGGGAGAACCGAAATATGGAAACACACTGAACCCTAAACCCTAAACACTAAAACCAGAACCTTGAACACTGAACCCTGAACCGATAAACCTTAAACCCCTAAAACCCTAAACCCTGAACCCTAAACACTAAAACCTAGACCCTAAACCCTGAATCCTAAACCCATAAACCCCTAAGACCCTAACCCCTAAAACCCTGAACCCTGAACCCCTTAAACCCCTAACCCTAAATCCTAAACCTTAAACCCCCAACCCTGAACACGGTGAACCGAAATTAATATACTTGGTGAACCGAAAGTTTGAAACACACTGAATCCCTAAACCCTGAACCCTAAATCCTAAACTCTAAACCCTGAACCCCGAATCACTAAACCCTAAACACTAAACACTAAACCCAGAACCTTAAACCCTAAACACTAAACCTAGAACCCTGAACATTGAACCCTGAAACCATAAATTCTAAACCCCTAAAACCCTAAATCCTAAATCCTGAATCGCTAAACCCTAAACCCTAAACCCTGAACTATAAACCTTGAACCCTAACTCTAAACACTATATTCATCTAATTATTTTTAGACTCCTTTCTGCATACCGAACCGAACACATGCACATGGTGAATAAACTCTTTCGTAATTACTGAACCGAAAAGTTACTCACATTTACTCATAGTTACTCACAGTTACTCACAGTCACAGTTACTCACAGTTACATATTATCAATTCAATTCAATTAAATTCAGATATAGATCACCTCAGTCCATTCAATTCACTTCAAATAAAATTAGCAATTTCATTCCATTGAATTCGATTCAAAATTCAATAATCCAGAAGTTGATTCATTCATTGTTTCAATTCAGAAGTGCAGATCGAAGAAAAAAATGAAGAAGAAGATGAATGACGAAGCTAATTACGTTGAAGTCGATCCAGATCCATAATGCAGAGAAGAAAAATGAGAATAAAGGAGAACAACGAATTTAATTAGGTTGAAGAAGAAGAAGAACGCGAAAAAGGTTTACATTGTATGAAAAGGTTTACGTTGAGAAAGATTTACGTTGAGAAAGGTTGATCACGCAAAATAAGGATTAGGTTATATACGTTATATGAGGCACGTGCAAAACAAACGAGTGTGTGGGGCGTGAAGTGGAAAGTACTTGAATACCATCCATGTAATTTTTACATGGATGTAGAGCTTTTTCGATTTATAGTCACAATTAAGAAACAATCAGAATATTATAACAATTACTAGCTTATGCAAAGAATATTATAATAACATATCCAATTACTGATTTCATGTTTCATTAATGACTTAAAATCTCATATTCCTATAGAGGTTTTTTGTAAAAATCCAAAATCTATGTTGAAAGCTTAGTTTAGTGCAAGGCGTGTGAAATGAAAATTGAAGCTGAAGGGCAACCATATCCAGAAACACAACAACAAAGCCAAAGTCCAGGTTCAAAATCAGCAACAATATCAACCCAGTCACACAGAGCGTTTCAAATTTTCAATAATCACAAACAAAGCAACAAATCATGAAAACAAAATATACAGATATTCAATTGGAGCACTTAAATCTGGAGGCAACAATCCTCAGCAATTTGATTAAGATAGTCACAATCTAAGCACAATTAAGCCACAAAAGCACAAAGAACAGCAGGACAACAACACATTTACAATGAATAATCACAAACAGTGGTAAGTGCTAATCAATAATCAATTAATCAATGAATAAAAAATTGAAAACACAAATCATTCAAGAATAATTCAGAGATCAATAACCCTTATGAACAGAGAAAAAAAACAAAGAACAATGTCATTACACTATTACAGTGAGCCACGAACAAAGCATTGACCTTCGAAGACAGCGAGCTAGCAACAAACACGAAGGTCCCAGCTGACCCAACTGGCCAGTTCCTAACTGATTTAGCGGTTCACCTCCGGCTTTCTTCTCAACGGTTTTTTCCTATGAGCCGACTCATTTGTGTTGGCGGTTCTCGGTCAGACCGGTTCAACTGGTTGGTCCGATCTGACTTCCAAAACATTGTTATAAATTGAAAAATTAATTACTATTTAATTTATAACTCTCATCATATATAAGCTCAACTCTTTTAATTTAAGAACAATTAATTCCTCATTCTATTATTTTATCAACTCTCTCATTTTAGAGGAACTTAATTTAGAAGAAAAAGTATAATTGCTATTGTTACGTATAGCTTCTTTTGTTATCAACTCTTTTTCAACCATTTTAGTTTCGAACCAAAAAAAATTTGAACAAAAAAAAGTATTAAAAACACAATCCGAAAAATATTGGTACTAATAATACAGATCTTGAAAGATCACAGAAGCTTATGGATGTTTGACAAAATGATTTAAACATAAGTAAATTGTTATTGAACATGAATTGTTATTAGATGATTTGTCAAATGATCATAATCTTAAACTGCATTTGTTTATAAATATGGGACACTGAGACAAAGATACAGAAATACAAAATTGTGTTTGACAGATGAAATATGAATAGAGACATTATATCTAGAATACTTAGTGTATTTTGTGTCCATCCTGACAAGAAAGACACAAACACTAACAAGAAAATTGTGTTTTAAAATTCATTTTTGTCAACTTCAAAATATTTTGAGAATTGTTTTGGTGGTTTAGTCTAAAAAAGTCTGTCAAATTAGTTAGTTAAGAATAATTTAATAGTTTTAACTTTTAACTCCGATTATCGTTAGATGAACAAATTATTTTTGTAACCAAGTCTTTTTACTTCTTAATTTCTTATGCCTTTCCTTTTTTCCTCTTTCTTCTTCAACTAAAATTTCTGGTAATTAATACTTAAACTATTAGACTAACTTGGTTAATCTTAATTAACAAAATAACTTAATCATATACCATCATTGTTTTATAAAATATAACACTAAATACTTTTTTAAATATAAAACTGACCTTTAAAAAGGTGAAGGTCACTCTTGAACAAATAAGGAAGAGTTGGATTAAATTTCAACAATGCTTTTGAAGTGCAAATCTTAACATGGGTAGAAAACCAACATGTATTCAATTTAAAAAGATTAAAAAAAAAAACAATATATACCACTATAACTCTGATCAGGCATCATCAGAGTAAGCAACGAAAACCAATCCTTTTACCGTCAACACACTCAACTCTCAACTCTATAACTTGATTCATCTCAACCCGACCAACAAACTGCATCAATCTCATCCCTTGCAGACCTATATAACTGAAGCCTCTTGGCACATAGCTTCCTCCTTTCTGTCAATGTATAATCTTCGTCAAGCAACTGAGCCAATTGCCTTCCCTGAAAAATAGAACAGCAACGGTGAGTCCAGAAAATAGATTTATATGCACATACAAGAATTCAGTAATAATTCAGATTTCAGAAACAAATATCTTTTTTAACTGTAAAGTTCCCTATTCTGGTAAATTTTCCCAGTAGAATACGATGGATATGGCTATGAACACAATTTCGTCCGGTGTCAAATGAATCTAAAGTTATGTCTCGTACCTCCTTTTTGCCCAGTTGAACATAGAAATGGTCAAGTAAAGTTCTCTTGGATTCCCGTACTTGACAATGAACCACGGCCTTTGGAATGGTATTCCTCAGTGTTTCTGATACCATGCCAATATAGGATAAAACATTTGAACCGATCCTCTGGAAGTGTCCATCTGAGTATCGGTCTGCCGATTGTGAAGTTGGATTTCCTCCCTTCTCAACTTCCTGTGGGAGTTTTCGAAAGAATTCCACAGTAAGATAAGATGATTCCATTTCTACCATTCGTAGAGTCGTCTTCTTACTGTCTTCACGAAATCTCTCTAGTGCCTCATTTGAAGCTGCGGCTATCTCAGCTTGAAGCGTTGGAAAGCGCCTCAGCTCCTGCAGCATTGGAAAAATTAAACACAACAATATTTGGTTAGAAAGTAACCTATTACTTTTTTTTTTTCGAAAAAAAATCTAACAAACAAACAAAAACAAAAACAAAAACTCAAACCTCAGTTTCTCCTATTGACTTTCTCACAAGTTCCTTCAGTATGAAGTGAACCTGCCACATATATCATTCAATAAGGGAAACTTTATTAACGTGACACATCCATAATCAGTATTAAAGTTGGCCAATAATATAGAACAAGTTAACTTGATCAAACTATTTAAAGCTGAAGCACTTACAGCATCCACAGAAGCTTGTGCGGGACCTTTAAAATAGTTAACTGAACTCTCCAGGAGACGCCGGTAACCTTGCTCTGGAGCGATCAGGTGAGGTTGGTACCCATCTGCCTCTGAAATCACTCTTTTCACATTTTGCAGTGACAAGTGACGGTCCAGTGGAAGCTTTCGCAATGCAGCTGGAAGCTGGTAATCAAAAACTATATGGATCCGGTCGCCACCTGGTCGCCTAGGAAAGATGAATATTGAAAGTATAAAATTTTCCTTGCAGGAAGTATTAATCCGATTGTTTCAAACTTTCAGAGTAGGTAATAGGTTAAAAATCTCATAGAAACTTGTTCAAATAGATAATAACTGACAACACCTTGACCAAGGAAACAAAAAGAACAAAAAACTGACACCACCTTTAACTCCTACTTATATGTCATCCTATAATTCCTATAACATTTAAATGACTAGATATTTTATTTCGGATAATTTATAAAATTGTCTTGGCATTATTAATCAATCTACTTCATCTTTTAGAAGAAATTTAGATAAGAAACACAAATTTTATGGACGTAGCTATTGGTTGAGCTTGGGGGAGAGAGAAAAACAGCAAGAAAACCATAGTGATGGTGAGAGCGGAACATCAATGGATTGAGGTGAGGAATAGGAACAACAGTTCTTATCAACAGAGATCTTTCACCATGTTTGTGTTGTTTTTGCATGTTTATGTGCTGTTGGATCTTAAACCTAGACTTTCTCCCACTTTTGTGGTCAAGAGTGTTGATCTATAATTAGAAAATAAAGACGATATTAAATAATAAATGCATGGTGGGGTGGTTTAAAGGAAAGGAGGAGACCAACTGGAAGCAATTTGTTTCAAGATCTATGTGTAGAATATAAAGCTTAAAAGGAGTCTACATTAAGAAGGCAATAGAAACAAGAGGCGTTAACCAAGGTAAGCAAGGAGAGCAGACAGATGCAGTGGCCATATAGAGGGATTAGACTATTATGGTGGATTGTATAGATTTTTTTTTTACTGGGGGGATTGTATTAGGAGTTGAAACATATAAGAGGAATGTTTTGGTTGTTAGTCATGAGTTTTGTGTTTTGCTCTTGTTGTAGCTCATGATTATGAATCCGTCCTTGATGGCAATACCAAAGGGGTTGGATTAATAGTCATTGAGTATGTCTTACTTTGCTCCCTTTAATAGATCGAGTTGTAACGAACGATCTAAAAAAAGCTATATATGATTGAAGAACTGCATATATCTAAACTTAAAAAAAGAAAAAATGAAACCTCTGGTTGTAAGTCAAATGTTTATCAGTATAGAATTGGGTAAGGCATTGTTGTTCTCCCATAAAACGTCAGCATTTATGGAGGATTGCAAACAGAAGAATTTTAGAATAGAAGAATGACATGATTTCTTACCCTCCATCCAAATGCTCCTTAAATACCCGTTCAAAGGCACGACACAATTCCAAAATGGTGTATAGCTGGGCCTGAAAGAATTGAAGGAAGCTTGATAAATATCCTATTTGGAATTACTTTCAACTAATATTGATAGTAGATGGGATAACATCCTATTTACCCCAACATCAACTGCTACTGGTCTACCAAGGTGCGCCATCTCTGCCTCTAGCTCATCAATGCTTCTAGTAATTAAAGAAGCAATCCCTGGGATCTGTGCCCGTATCACGGACTCTAGATGCTGAAACAAAATCAGTTCTTATACAAATTGCCACTACTACAAAGAATTGCAAATCCCATCACTGTAATTGCCCCATAGAAGGATAAATAAAAACCTTGGAGAGAAGTCTTGCTAGATACTCCGAACCCATTTTGCTGGCCAAGTGTGAATAATCAGGACTAGTGGCAAAAAATTCACACTCCCTCTGCCTAGCAGCAAGCATATCTATATTCCTATTGATATCTGCCTGAGAACGGTTTACAACTCCCACCCAAGGATTTCGAAGACGATATGATCTGCCCTCAAGGACCTACAACATGAGAAATTGGTAACGTTACCGTCATAATCAGAAAATTTATCCATACATCCAATTTGAAGTTGATTCGTAGAGCCAACAGTATAGTCTCATAAATTTAGAGTTTAGAATGCTGAAAAGGTGAAGATTCTTACATCCAGAGCATTTGTTCCCTTGTCCATCAAGTCAAGCTTTGTCAACACTCCAAATGTTCTTTCACCTAAAAGAAAAGCATTTTGAGTGCATGATCAAGAAAAACACAATTAGGAAATAAACACAAGAGTCATATCATCTAACTATCGGAGCATGATAGTAAATAAACTGCATTAACTATACCTGTAGGGTCAACTTGTCGGGCAACTTTGATGGCATCTGATGTTGCTATATCTTGGTTTGCTGGAGTAATAGCTAAAATTAAGCAATTAGGCTGCAATACAAAAATACAAGTTATCTATCCAATAGATCCATTGAATATTTTGACTTGGCCATTTTCATTAAGCAGGAATTACATTTTTGTTCTCTTTCCCACAAAAGTGAACATAGTTCAGATTTCCACGCTCGTGTAGGCAAGGTTAGGGGAGGGAAAGGGAACTCATTTTCTGTAGGAGTGTAGATAAGAGTAAATTCTTTATATACCTTTTCAATGTATGAGTAAATCATGTTTTCAATCTCTTGAACAATACTTTCAGGCTGCCCCTCTGACAAAATAAAACATCTTTTCATAAACCAAGAATAGCAAGTTTAAATTGATAATAAGCAGAAGGATGTTCAACCTAGAAAGGACGATGAAAAGAGTGTACCTATTGCAACCTTCGTCAAACCAGGTAGATCTATAAGCGTCAGATTGACAACTAACAACAGAAAGGGTAATAATCAGACCAACTTGAACAACACAAGAATTTGGAACAACCATAATTCCATAAACAGACAGCAACCTCTCCTATATGCAGCATGCATAAACAAAATAAAAATGTAGAAAACCTCTTTACCATTTGGAGAGTAGATGCTGAGATGGATGGGAACATGAGATATCTGTTTTGATTTCCCAGTAAGTCTATCAGTTTCCTCTTCAATTTCCACTCGAACCTTAGCTACAAAAAAATAACTAAGAAATCAAACAGAAATCTTGAATATTATTACTAAAACAATCAACTAGAATCAGATTAGAAGATAGTAAGATACATATCACTTATGTATTACAGTGACCAGTGTCAACTTGTATAACACTAATAACATAGCAGCTAATATTATATTACTTGAGTTTTAAGTCAACCGAAGGAAATGCTCGCACTAAGAGATACAAAGATAATCTTAGTCATATATCCTACTGTTAAACACATTATTACTGATCTGAATACAAATTGACACAATGCAGCCATGCGTTGGCTCAATTTAAGGGGAGCATGCTGTAATCAGAGAACTCTAAGTTCCACTATATTTGAATGTATATTTGAACTTTATGAGAAGACATACAGAAGTCTGTAAACCGTTTCCTTGGCAAGTGAAGAAATTCCGCATGTTCTTGCACCCCGTCTTCTGTTTTATGAAGCTGCAGCACCAAAGGCCTCCGAGTCACAATCCCTACAAAGCATTTGAAATGTAAGATATCCAGGGGAAAAAAAAACAAAGGAAAAAAAAGAACAAAAACAAAAACAAAAGGCCAAGCATTGCTTTTTTTTTTTTTTTTCAGCACCTGAAAATGAAACGTTACTTAATTTCTCTGCATTTTATTTTTTAGAATTTAGCTAACATGTATCCTAGCTCCTAAAAGTACATGTTAAGGATATCGATTATAAAAGATTTTATAAGAAAGATTGCAAATTTAAATTTCCAATACATTTGTTATGCATTTATTAAAGTAAAAAATTTTAAAATCTCTATTTATAGTAAATATTAATATGTATCATTTTCGTCAAAATTTTCTTCACTGCATCATTCATTTGTCCTTTCATTATCCAAAATTATCATGTTCATGAATTTTTCTTTTTGATGCCAGCAAGTCAGTAACAATAATAATTAAATAAAAATAAAGTTTTCAAAAAATGAAAAAAGAAAACATAGCTTATTGTCAGAATTGTCTTATACTGTCCCCTGTCAGAATTTGACAGTTCTTATAAAGCAAAATTCAAGAACAATAAAATGTTAAAAATTAAAAATTGTGTTGATTTCTTCCATTTCCAAATTTTTCTCGGCAACCAAAGAAAACTTTCAGTGGAAAAAATATAAAATTCCAAATCAACTGTTAAATCGTAACAAACCTGATCCCCGAGGCAGAAAATCACGGCCAACAATGCTCTCCAACACCGACGACTTTCCAGAACTCTGCATTCAGTTACAAACCACGCTTCCATCAAAATAAGGTTTCACAGTCACGGAAAGCAAAACCAAAAGCGCATAAGAACGTGAACTGGCGTGAAAATCAGAAATCAAACAAACAATTCAAACGCATTGTAGAAAGAGAAGAGACCTGGCCGCCGACGACGGCGACAGAGGGAAGAGCCTCCCAGAGTGTAGGGAGAGCGGAGTCGCCGCCGTGGTCGCCGAGGACGGTGCATGCACGCTGAATACGGTTGACGAGTCCGATCAACGAGTCCATGGTGGTGTGAGTAGGTTTGGAAGCGGTAGGTTCGGGCTCAGGTTCGGAGGAAGAAGAAACGAAGGGAAGGAAGGAGGCTAGGAAAGTGAGTGTGAGGGGTAGGAAAAGAAGGAACGGGAGGAAGAAGAGAAAGGAAGCTATTTTTTTTTTTTTTTTTGTTAGTGATTTTTGGGTTTGGGTGCAGTTCAGTATTCAGTGTTCAGAATTCAGTTTGAGTTCTGTTACGTTATGACGGTTTTTTCTCTCTGCGGGTGTTGCGTATTTCTTTTTATTTTTGAATTTGGTTGCTTTTTGGCCGTTGAAAAGTGCTGTTTGGATGTGGAGAAGAGCAGCGGGGTGGGGAAGGAGGACGAGGCGTGACTTGTCTTACTACCATTAACTTTTCACATGATCATTTAGTCATTATAGTCATTATATGAATTTCATATAATGAGTATGAATCGTTAATTAAATGGGTCCAATCCAAATATAGCTATATACTTATATGTAAAGAAAATTAATTAATAATATTTAATTTATTTATGTACTATTAATTAACTATTTATAAATACTAAAATAATCACACATATTTAGTATTATCATCATGTTAATAATAACATAATATATATTAATTAATCTATGAAATATAACGACTGAATCAATTATTAGATTCTTAAAAAAATTAATATCTTAATTTTATTTTTAAAAAATATCCATATAAATTAAGTTGGTCTTCTTATTAACTTTTGTTAATTAGTTTTGGTTTGAATTGACTTTTTTAAATTTAAAAAGTATTTTTTAAAAAATAAAATATGTTTATTCAATTTTAAATTTATTTACATGTATTTTTTAAAATATTTTATTAAAAAAAGACATTTTAATATTTTTAATTTTTTTAAAAAAAATCTATTTAAATATAAAATTATTTTTTTATTAAAAATATCTTTTTAAAAAAGATAGAAAAATATTTTTTTTAAAAAATCAATTCAAATTGACATGTCTTTGTTAAGTGTTATATTTTTTTAAAGTTAGATAATTTTATTCATGTAATGAAAATACAAATGTTTATATGTGGGATAAAGAAGAAAAAAAATGGAGAACTCCCAATTTTTCAACACCCTAATATAGAACTAACATCATATAAAAATCTAATAAGAAGAATAAAAAAAAAGTAAGATTCTTATTAATTAGGAATTGGAATTTTGTTGAAGTTCCTTCTATAAGTTCAAAGTCGATGCTACTACCACTTTCACACTTTGATACATTTTTAAGTGTAAGCTTATTTTTGGCCTTCCATAAAGACCATCTTAGAATCACCATCATCAATGTTTGCAAGGAATTGTTTGATTGGGTAGTAGGACCCTCATCCTCATGTTTCACTCAACATAAAATCAATGTTGTTGGTGCCCTTTATAGCTAGTAAGCTATTTTTTATCCAAATCTCCTTTGAATTCGCACAATGAAAGATATAATGGTTGATTGTTTCTGGGAATTATATGCATCTTTGGCGATGGGATGCAGTGGTGAAGGTTTTGGAAAACTAGAAACTTTTCATAAAAACTCCTCTAAAAAAATTTTTTATCTTCACTAGAATTTTCAACTTTCACAAATCTCTCCACAAGTTTCGTTGTCTCATGATCTCTGGGAAAAAAATCACGGGAGCATGCAAGAATCCATAAGCAACACGATAACCGAAACACACTTCATACAAATCACTTTTATTAAGGGATCCCAATAAATTTTATCTTCTCCTCTCCTAATATTTATTTCTAGAATGCGCTGACTGATCTCCTCAAAAAAGGTGCTTCTAACTAGAGTTTGATTCCATAGTCCAATAGGAATTATCCCTTCCAGAAGTCGGAATTCGGGGTTTGTTGTACGTATTAGCTCTAGAATTACTACGGTTATCCGAGTAGTAGGTACCATCAAACAACCTATAACTGATTTAATGAGTCATTCGCATTTTTACAGTCTGAATTAGTTCATACTTACACATGCATGGCTTAATCTTTGAAACAAGTATATGACTACTGGCAGGATCAACCAGGTAGCATCCGTCACCAACCCTACGCGCCGAGCTGCCAACCCCCCCCCCCGGCTGCGGGAAAATTCAGAAGGTCGACGATCTATTGGATACGGCTTCTTTCGAGCTATCATCTTCCTCTCCACCCATTATTGAGACAGAACTTGACCTTCAAATTACCAAGGTATTTCCAAAGCCTTCCCTAGTTTCCAAGTTTCATGAGTCAAACAAAGGGTCCGATCAAGGGATTTCTTGGAAAAGAAAAAGCCTCAGCAATAAGTACAAAAACTTTTTAAATCCTGACTTTGATGTTATGAGCTTTACTAATGAGTATATTATATCAGGTATTAATATAGTTGTAGATGACCTTGGGATGGAGAAGAACTTGATGGTGTTGATAAAGAGTGGAATTCGCACCTCGGGTATATGCAGGGCCATTTAGAAGAAACTTAAGAAATCTCCTCCCAATGATTTGCAATCTAATCTTTTGAATCTTCCCTCTAAAATGGAAACTCTTGAGATAGAGAACATCTAACTTGAGGCTGATCACAATGCTGGGAGTCGGATAATCTCGATCTGAGGAAGATGATTAAGGAGAGTGACGAGGCCCAAGATGCTAAAGTTCAAACTTGGTAGAAGGTCAAGGCAATTTGAGACTACGACTTTATAATGAAAATATGAAGTTAAAAGAATACTTTGAGAGGTTAAAAGGGAATTGTGAGCAATTTGACCACAACTTTGTAAAGGGATTGGAAGATATTGTGGAAAATTTGAAGGCTCAGGTTCAGGTGTTGGTGCCCGATTTGGACATTTCTTTTATTGACCCAGACAAAGTCGTGGTGGATGGCCAAATCATGGATTTTTTTACCTCTAATGCCACTGAGCAAGGTGCCTCTGAGTATGAAGACAAAACTCTTGAGGTCCCTTCAGATATTGCGATTGATGACCTTCAATTCGAGGCCGTTCCTTTTGATATTGTTGCTGCTTCTTAGCTTTTTCTTTGTTCTTTTCCTTTGTGTATGTTGTTCAAGTTGTGGGATTATGAACAAGATATTGTAATATTTTAGATATTTAATCGCTTTGTTGGGAGTTTTTAACTTCAATTACACTAAGCAATGTCGCTTTTATTTACACGGTTCTATCTTATATCTGTTGTTGAATAGCTTTGTTAGCTTTTAATTCGCTAAGTGTTGTACATGATTTTGAATCTTGCATGCTTCTAATATGTAGTGTAGCTCATTTTTCTAACTTCAACTCATTTTGAGTACAAGTTTTAATTGAAAGAGTTATTTACGAGCGTCGTTCTTCTTGTTATTTTTGCTTTACCCTTTTAAGGGGCTTATTAGCTTTTACAACACATGCTTCAACTTGCATGCTTTTGACTTGACATTTTTTAGTTTGTCCTAACTCGTTTTTCATACAAGTTGTGGGTCAAAGGATTATTTTTACGATTTCAATTTTACTTCAATTAGTTTATACAATTCGTCTTTGAACTTGGACCTCGTCTTTTCATAGCCCTGACCTTCTAGGTTGATGCAGCTAGTTTTGTGCTTTTTCGAGTATAAGTTCAAGTCGTGATGGTCAGATTAAATGAAGAATTGTAGAAATGTAGGTAACTTGATTTATTAATATTTTGAAAGCAATTACAATAGATAGCCAGTTGCTACTAAGAGTTTTTTACAAGTGAAACTCATAGCCCTTACTTTGATTCCTCGTTAACCCCTTTATTAAAACCTTGAAGTTGGAAAAGAGTACATTAGCAAGTAAGGTTCGCTTTCTAGCTGTAGTATCTCTACAGTTGTAGATATGATCTAGGTAAATCATTTTTGAACGAGTTGGATATTTTTTAGTAGCTTTTTCCCATATCTTGGGTGACTTTGTAGGGATACTTCTATTTGGTTGCCAGCTTTTCTTCCCCCAATTTTGTTCTAATGTCATTTCGGATCAACACAAGCTTGCTAGTTGAAAAGCTTCTTCGTATGACCTTCTTATTGTATTTTATGGCCATTTTTTGCTTGAAAACTTCCTCTTGAAGTTGTACCTCAGGGAAGAGGTCAGATTCTTCTCAGTAAGCTTAGAGGTTTTTAATCTCATTGTAGAGTCTAATTTTTGGGCTTTCTTTAGTTGCCTCTGTTGGGACCATTGCTTTGATGTCGTAGGCAAGTAGGTAATATATCTTCGGGTAAAGTATACTTTTTGTCCCTAACGTTTGCGATTTTTTTTTTAAAAATACCCTTAATGTTTAATTTCATTCAATTTTGTCCCTAACATTTTTGATTAATTCAATTTTATCTCGAACGTTTTAAATGAAATTAATGTCCAGGGATAATTTTGACTCAAATTGAAAACGTTAGAGACAAAAATGAATGTATGTTAGCAGTATTTTTGAAGAAAATCACAAACGTTAGGGACAAAAAACATACTTTACCCTATATCTTTCCATCTGTGGGCTGGAGAGTTATTCGATGTGCCTATGGCCTCTGTCCGAGCTCTAATGTGCTGAGTTCTTTATTTGTGGGGTTGCTTCTGAAGTTAAAACTTTTATTGTAGCATTTATGTCCCGACTATTGATTTCCATAAATGGTGGCTATCCCCTCCTTTGTTGGAAATCTCATGCATAAATGAAGAGTGGATACTACTACAGCTAGTTAGTTTAGTATTTTCTGACCTATTAATGTATGATAGGTAGACGAAGTTTCTACCATGATGTAGTAAGCATTGATGGTATAGACTCTAGGACTTTTATCGTAGGTGGTATAAAGGCTTATTACCCAAGAGTTTGGATTGAGATTTTTCCTAATCCGAATACAATGTCTGGGTACGCCTTTAAGTACAATCTGAGTTTGTCAAATGTAGGTTTGAAGAGGATGTCTATAGAACTCCTTGGGTTCACCAATGTTTTGTGGAGGTTGGCATTGGGCACGACTATTGTTATCACCAAGGGATTATCATGGCCAGGGGCCATACCTTTGATATCTTCTGGTGCAAAAATAATAGTAGGGAGGTCAGGTTTTATATATACAGCCTTTCCTAACTTGGTAGACATCTTTGAGATGTCTTTTTCGAGACGGGTTAATTTTTATGCCTTCAGCAAATTCTCCTGTAATAACATGGACATATCAATTCGGGGTGTTTATGGGATTTGACGATCTTTTTCTTTTTCACACTCACATATTCTTTTGTGGTCTTTTTCTTTGTTCTAGAGTTGGTAGTTATTTTGCCGACTTTGCTGAAGCTTCATAATCTGGGCGGTTTGTTCTAAGTTGATGTATTTTTCTGCCCTTTCTTGTACCTTAGACATTGAAGTCAGGTGTCTCTTCGAGAAAGACTATGATTAAGGACCATCCCTATGACCATTGATGTGCCCTATGATAAATTGCTTTTGTTGGTAAACTATGTATCTCCAAGTAGGTTTTGTTAAATCTTTCCATGTAAGCCCTTAAGGAGTCTCCTTTTTCTTGTTTAATTCCAAGCAAACTTAGAGCATGCTTTATTTTGCCTTTCTAGATAGAAAAGTGAGTTAAAAAATTTTTTAGCTAAATCATCAAATCATGTTATTGACCTGGAGAAGGTTTTCGAACCACTTTTTCACTGCCTTGTTGAGAGTTGTTGGAAAAGCTTTGTATCGTATTGCATTAGATGCATCGACCAAGTACATGTGACTTTTGAAGTTGTTGAGATAGTTATGTGGATCAGTAGATCCATAATAGAGATCCATATTGGGATGTTTGAAATTTCTTTAGACCTTTCCACAACTCTTTTTGGAGTTGTGTCTCCGATTTTCTTTATTGTTGTAACTCAATCTCCAGTTGTTCGAATTGACCTTGATGACCATAGAAGAGTCCCATGATCTCTGTAGCATTTTGATTTCCTGATCCTCCAGGGATGTGAATCTATGAACTCACTCCATGTCCACCGTGTTCCCCTTTGTCTTTGGAGGTGTTATGGTGAACAGATGGTGCTTGATCATCAATGCAGTAGTCTCCATTTTTTTTATCCAGAGTTGGATGCAGTTTATCCATCTTGATGTTGATCATCTGCCACTATTAAAGATTGAGCTCTAAGTCCCTGACAACAACACCAATGTTCCAAGATGTACCTGAAACAGACTGTAAGCGATTGGATCTTGAGTAATGAGGTCTGCGATGATGGTGAAGGTGTCCAAGATAGCTTCATGTCAGCTCCAGAACAGCGGCTGGTGGTACCTCAAAGGGACTCCGGTACTTAAATTAGCAAGAATTTAAATGAAAAATAACTCAGTTTGATAGGGTATTATAAGAGAGGTGATGACTTGATCATTACTTCACTTGTAGATAGCAGGTGGTTTCTTCCCTTTTATCATGGGAAGTTATTACACATTGCGATGATTATTGATATGTGGATAATATTAAAAGTAGTGATAAGCTCTTGCTTGCCGCCCAAGTTGGATTAGACACAAATTGTGGTACTCGTGCCCTGAATAGGTCGAATAGGTTAACTAGTGTAACTCTTGGACTTATCTCCTTGGATCTAAATAGCCTTTACGGAGTCCATTGAAGACAGACTAACTCTTTTTTAGCAATATCTTTAGTTATTTAGGCCATGGTATGAACAGGTTAGTCTATACATTTTTTACTTTTCCGATTCTAAGCTGCAAGAGGGTCAATTTGGTTTTTTAATTATTTTATCATCAATTGTCCTTTTCAGTTTTGTTTGCCAAGTGTGAAAAGCTTTGAAACCTTTTGAACATGTTTCGATGGGATCTTTTTCATCTTTTTCCAGTTACTACAATTGAATCTTTTATGTTTATTGATATATAATTTAGTGTTTAATTTAAATAGGACCTATATTAGGTTGATTTTCTTTTTTTCTTCTTTTGGTATTCTTTTTAGGCTCATTAATTTAAATATGGAAAACATTATGGTGTATTGGCTGAAAATGGAGCAACTGTGTGTATTACACAAAGATGGACGTGTCAGATGGAGGCACAACACACAGGGGGCGTGTTGCATGAACCACGTGGGGGGCGTGGAGGCTACGTGGCTTGATCTGGTTGAGCCAACAAAGCAGCACGCAGGGGGCGTGCTTAGTCAGCACGCAGGGGGCGTGCTGACGTGGCAATCACAGGTTGGCGGAGAATGGAAAGCACGTGGGGGGCGTGCTGAGTCAGCACGCCGAGGGCGTGCTGACGTGGCGAACGTCCATTGGTCCAACTATGCAACATGTGGGGGCGTGCTGAGTCAGCACGCGGGGGGCGTTCTAAGTGCACCTCTCTATATAAGGTAGAGCTCGGTAGTATTTTGTATACTGAAGAAGATTTGAGTGTGTTTTGAGTGTTCTTTGAGGCTATTGTTAGTGTAATGGAGGGCACCGCAAACTTGGTGGTGTATCGCAACGGTGAGATAATACATAATACTCATGAGGGAGTGAGGTTTGTGTCCCAGAATCCGTTTTCGTTTGTGGTTCCATGCACGATGACGTTAATGGAGCTGCAGAACGGCCTCTGTCAAAGCATGGAAAACGGTACATTAATGAGAGTGAGCAGAATTCTGTATCGAAATCCGATTGTAGTTTTTGGTGGTCTAATACAGTTTGATGTCATGCCGATCACTAATGGAGCGAGTATGCAGAATAAGTTTTAAATTCACCGGCAGACTCAGATGCGACACCCACAGATTGAGTTGTACATTGAGTTTGAAACTGTAGAGGCAGTGGCGGTTCAAAACGATATAGATATACATGATGATAGAGCTGCAGTGTACGAAGGAATGAATAGTGACAGCGAAGAGGACTTCGAAGCCACTTATGAGGCCGGCGACGAAGATGAGGATAATGATGTGGGAGTTGAGGCATCAACAGAGAATGTAGTGGTTCATCCGTTGAGCAGTCAATCGATGGACGTTCCACCTTTTATGCGTGAGTTGGATCTCGAAGCCATGCATGCCCCCGAGTTTCCGGAATATGCAAACATAGGTACGTGTTGACTAAATAATAAGTTTTTGTTAGTTTATACGTCGGCTTTAGCAATAAACGATGATTTTGACTTTCTGTAGGGGTTGCTGATCCTGAGGACGGAGAGTTCCGGATTGGAATGGAATACAGTAGTAGAAAGTCGGTCGTCGCAGCAATTAGAAATTTCACTATATCTAAAGGAGTTGACTATGAGGTGTATGAGTCTGAGCCACAGACGTTCTATGCAAAATGTAAGATGTACGGGCGTGGATGTGACTGGCTTATCCGAGCCAGCTTGATACGGAAAAAAGGCTGTTGGGAGATACGCAGATACAACGGTAGGCACACGTGCACGATCAGAACGATTTCACAAGATCATTCCAAGTTGGACTCAGATACAGTTGCTGAGGCTATAAGGCCATTGGTCGAGACAGACCCGACCATCAAGGTGAAATCTATAATTGCAGAAGTCCAGTCGAGGTTCAACTATACCATCAGTTACCGAAAGGCTTGGTTGGCAAAGCAGAAGTCAATAGCCAAAATTTTCGGTGGTTGGGAGGATTCTTACCAAGCCTTGCCATGGTGGCTCTCGATCATGGTGCAGAAGATGCCTGGTTCAGTTGTCCAAATAGAAACACGACCACTGTACAACGGGAATGAGGAGGCACAGGGTGTAAAAATACTGCATCGTGTATTTTGGAGTTTCAATCCATGCATTAGGGCATTCAGGCATTGCAAGCCCCTGGTTCAGGTTGACGGCACACACCTATATGGAAAATACATAAGTACACTTCTAGTCGCTGTTGCACAAGATGGGAACCAGAACATTGTGCCTATCGCCTTTGCCTTGGTGAAAGGGGAGACAGCTGATGCGTGGCACTTCTTTCTCAGGAATCTGCGAACGTATGTTGTTAGAAAAGACGGGGTGGGTATGATCTAAGACCGGCATGAGTCAATACGGGCAGCAGTTAATCGTTCCGGTGGTGACTGGCAACCTCCAAGAGCATGGTGGATGTTTTGTATAAGACACATCGGTAGTAACTTCCTAAGGGCATTCAAAGTTCCTCACTTGCAGAAGCTTGTTGTCAACATAGGGTATTCAAGAACGGTGGAGGAGTACAATATCAACTATAAGAGGTTGGAAGAGCGAGGCGAGGCATATGCCAGGTGGTGCGATGCCATCGGACTCAGACATTGGGTATTGGCATTCGACGAGGGACATCGATGGGGCCATATGACAACGAACCTTGTCGAGTGCATTAACTCAGTGTTGAAGGGTGCCTGTAATCTACCTGTGTTGGCGATGGTCCGAGCAACATATTATAGGTTAAATGAACTCTTTACGCGGAAAAGTGCCGAGACTCATGAACGCAAGCGTGCTGGATATACGTACTCCGCATTTGCGCAACAGCGGATAGAAGCAAGTATGTAACAGGCTGGGAATATAGTTGTGCACCACTTTGATAGACGAAATGAGGTGTTTGAGGTGCACGAAATAACTACTGGAAATGTGTTAGTTGTTGATCTTGCACGACGAACGTGTGACTGTGGACGCTTTCAGGTTGAACAAATACCATGTCGCCATGTTATTGCTTGCTGTGCTAACCAGCGTCTCGATTGGCAGTTGTATGTGCATGATGTGTACAAGATGACAGAAGTTCATAAGGTATATAGATTTGAGTTCACACCATTAGGAGATCCCAAGACATGGCCTGCTTATGAGGGACCCACATTGGTCGCTAATCCCGCCCTGAGGCGAACGTCTAAAGGCAGGCCCAAACTGACCCGATACTTGAATGAAATGGACTCTTGTGACATGCGTGGTCCTCAGATATGCCGTCTCTGTGGTGCTCAGGGTCATAGTCGGAGTAGTTGTCCATAGCGTGCTGGACCGAGTGGTACTGGTTCATAGTTTAATATTCTCATGTTTGTACTTTTTAATTTACCATCATTTTGTCAGTTGATGCTTTTGAAATCAGACGTGTTTGTATTTTTCAGATGAAGTCTATCTATTGATATTTTAATGTCTGCTTAATACTCTCATTAACTGATTTCCTTAAGTTAATATACAAAAAAAGAACTACGGGTTACATAAGTTAACAAACCAAATATTAAACACGAATTACCTTAACTTAATTCTGAAAATAAAATCTAGATAACCTAAACCGAAGCTCACTTCTTTCCAGCTAAGTAGTTCAGTCCCTTACCCATAATGCCCAGACCGAACCGCGATGGAGTATACCTATCAGGTGGATTTCGCTCCGTCCGTAAGTCATATGGGTGACCTCGAACTGAGTCATCCACCCCCGGAGCTCCCGAACTACCTGCCTCTGTAGGGGCGGTCGACCCACCTGCCTCTGTAGGAGCGGCCGACCCCCTGCATCTGTCGGAGCGGCCGACCCGCCTACCTCTGCTAGAGCGGATGATCTAGGGTTGAACGTGTCAACAACTGTGTATACCTGCTGACGATGGATAAAACCACTATCACATGACGTACTCCCTGACGTGTGGTCGGTAGTACGACCCAGCAAACCATGACCCCTATCTACTGATGCCCTATGTGGATCAGCTGACATCGACAGTGAAGGGATACCACTAAAATTTGACCAGCCACCCAAACTAGCGTTGGTCTAATGCTGTAGTTGCTGATCTCCGTGTCCGCCGCTGGAGAAGTCAAACCAATCTGTACCAGACGGAATGGTAAGTATGGGATCATGATGCTGGCCGGACTGACCGTGGTCACTGTGCTGAGAATGGTGGCTGCTCTGAGCGTGGAGGCTGTGCTGAGAGTGATGAGAATGGTGGCTGCCCTGAGCGTGGTGGCTGTGCTGAGAGTGCTGAGAGTGGTGGCTGTGCTGAGAGTGCTGAGAATGGTGGCTGCCCTGAGTGTGATGGCTACCATGACTGTAGGCCGGTGGCTGTGGTATATAGTAAGGAATCGGCTGAAACACTGCATGCTGTGGGGCAGGTGGCTGTGGATCATGAGGAACGTACTCCGTCAATCTCAACAGATGTCCATAGGAGCGTACGTACCAATCCCGGTACTCCACCGTCGGTAAAAAATCCCAGGTCGGAAGGGGGTGCTGATCCCGCAATTGACTGTGCCGCCTGTTGGCCCACTCCTCTATCCATGGCCCATGCAAAACTGTCCAGTCATGAAGCTGCACTCCGCGTAGAACGACGCAATGCTGATCAAGTGGAATATCCCTTGCTGCCCGCGGAGGAGGTTGTGCATATCCAAACTGACGCATCACTCGGTCCGCAGGGTGCCACTCGACACACTCGAACGACAACAATGGAGCAACGATATCACACACCTCAAGATGGGGATGCAACTCGTCCAGGACGATCAATCCGTGGTACGGCCGCCTCTCAAACTGCCACAGTATTATTGGCATATTAGAACCGTAACAATAATGGTTGGAAAAAAGGAACAGAAAAGCCATAACTATTTACCTCCTGCATGAAGTCTATATCATGCCTGAATGTCTCTACGGTCTTGGATAACCATGCTGTGGTCCGTTCCGAATGACTCCATCTGACACATTATTAATTGAAAAAATTTAAATAACTCACCATAACTAAAACATGCATCATGAATATAACACATGACTAAAATAAGACTTATTACCTCCTGGCAACTGGTATCTCGGCCGGTGGAAGGGTTTGTCTCGATACGGGAGCAAGATACGGCATTCGCTCCCATGCCCAAACAAACAACAGATTCAGAGGGCCATCCATCTCCTTTGTATCATATCGTGATGCATGGCATAGTGCTCTGTAAAGATGCACGAGACATGCTGACCCCCAACTATAACTATGGATCTGCTCGAAATCGCGAAGCAATGGTAGATATTTCGCATGGGCATATGCGGTCGACTTGTCTGTGAATAGGGTCGACCCTAACAAACAGAAAATATGACACCTGACGTATCTCCTGATGGACTCCTTAGTGTCCAACGGCTCTGCGTCTCTGATTCGTCGAACCCAACCCAGCTTTATATAGGACTTCGTATTATGACTGACTGATGGCTCACGACCGAATATCGCTATGTTCTGACTTTGAACGAAGTCGCTACTACTATCTGTCCATCCACTGACAGGCTCTCCATCAATGGGTAGGCCGAATATATGAGCAACATCCTCTAATGTCACTGTAACCTCACCGATCGGCAATACAAAGCTGTGGGTTTCAGGCCTCCACCTTTCAACCAGAGCAGCTAGCATGGGGTAAAATCCTCTTATGATTCCAATTCTAGAGACGTGGTAGAATCCTGTGGCACGTAAGTAGTTCTCCACCATCGGATTCCACGTCTGTGGCGGATCCAATTTACGCACCAACAAATTCCTGTTAGGCTGCATCAACAAAGATATATGTTACATTAATTAAATAATAATCCTTATAAATATTTTAATAAACATTAACATATTTATGCAATAACAATATTTAATAATCTTTATTTTATCAAATTATTTATTTTTTTAATTTTTTAACAACAATATAATACAATATAATATTATCTATCACGTATTATTATATTTAATAATCTTTATTTATCAAATTATTTATTTTTCAGTTTTTTAATTATAATATAATATACTATTTTAATAACAATATAATATAATATACTTCTTTTTTTACTTACTCATACGCAACATATATTTTTTTACAAAGTCGAACTATTTTTTTTGTTCATCAACATATTCATAATAACAAAAATTATAACAAATTATACATCTTATTATTATTATTAACGTTTATTTTATAAAAACTATTGTTATATTCTTAAAATATTTATAAATTACACAATAATATTCTCATTACAAAATATATATGCATAAAAAAATAGAAACACATAAAAAATAAAATAAACTTTAAATACAACAAAAAAAATAAATTTATCCACTTACATAAATAGGATGATCCAAATAGTTGATAATATGTTCTTCAGGCGCCAGATAATTACGTACCATTTTTATTTTTAATCCTTAGAACTAATATTTTTTTTAAACTCACCACTATTCACTACTACTCACTACACTCTCTTCACTAGTACCTACAGACTAACACAAACACACACTTCTTTTTTTCCTTCTCTCTTATTTTGGCTTCTACTCAATAGGATGAGAAGAAATACACCATGAATGGAGGAGAAGCTATATATCAAGGTCTCAAACTGGCGCTGGTTCCCGGGGTGGGGAGCTGTCCCTTGCAGGCAGGTCTGGCAACACGCCTCCCGCGTGGTGCAGCAGCAGCATTGGAACTCCGCAGTCAACTCTGCTGCGCTTCGCGGTCCTCCAAGTACCACGCCCCTGCGTGGTGAGTCAGCACGCCCCCCGCGTGTTGCAGGCGTGCTGCCACCTCGCTCTCCTGCTCAGCCACCACGCCCCCGGCGTGTTGAGGATGAGCTCCACCTATCCGCAATTCCTCTTCTTGGCCAATAACCCGCCAATACACCAACACGCAGTCCATAAAAAAAAATAATTTCTGTTCTTTTTAAGTAAAAATTGATGTATTATGTAATTAAGAATTTATATATTTTTTATTTTGTCTATATAAATATTTTATGTTTAGTTTCACAAATTTCTATATTTAGTTTGATAAATTTTTATTTATTTATTTATGAGATTTTAGTGTTTTTATTTTTTAAATTTTAGGGACAAAAATTTTATATTATTTGTATTTTAACTTTTTTTTCTATTTTTTTCTCTTTGATGACAATGAATGCTATACTTTTATCTCTAATATTTGTGATGTTTTTTTAAAAATGTTCCTAACATTTAATTACATTCAATTTTTTTTAACATTTTCTGATTTTGTCAAAACTATCTTTTGATATTAATTCTATCTAAATTAATTTTATCTAAATCACTAACGAACGTAAGTAATCTAATACTAGGAGAATTTCTGATGTGACAATTAGTAACACATTATTTTTTTCATCAAAATTAAATTAAATACAAATAATAAAATAAATTTTAAATATTAAAAATCCTAAATTTCCAAATCTTTTCTCCTCCTCAAACAATAAGCGCAAGAATAATAGAAACTTATACTAGTGTAATATTTTAATCAAGATCATTTACTTTTCTCTAATGGTAAATTTTAGCTTTATTCATGCGAATTAATTTGAGATTTTACAACAATATTTATTTGTCGTCACTTATTATGCACGACAGATACTAAAAAACTTAAAGTTGTTCATCTCAAGGGTGTAAAAAAGGTTGAAAGTTATTTCCGTTTAAAAACCTTAGTTCTCATGCACATATTTTATTATTTAAAGAAAAAAACAAAATAAAAACAGAGTAAATATGTTCTATTATAATTAGCCTGTGCAATGCACAATCTTAATAATCCCTCTCACCCTACTTTTGAAGGACGACACAGATAAAAAATTTTTAAACAAATCAACAAATTTAAAAATTTTATTTCAAAACAGAGAGGATGGTTGGATACTTGCATGTATCAAATTAACAAACTCCTTCAACATTATGAACCTTAGCTTTTCGGTCATCAAGATAATGCTGATATATATAAGAAAGAAATCCCCAAACTGCCAACAACAAGGACACAATCATGTCACCGTCCATCTTATCATGGAAGATGAAAACAGCGAAAATGGGAACCACAGGCAAAGTCAAAGTGGCTATAAGATTTGCGAACAACGAAGATACCTCCATAACCAAACCCACCATACCCACTGATGTTACTTGCCACGACACAGCAATCCAAAGCAGAGTCATCACATAAGAAAAGCTCCCCTGCTTGAAGTTCTTCATCTCATTGTTTAGAGTCGTCCATTCCCCGCTTGCGAACACCCCCACTACACAAGCACACGTGGCAACAAATGATTGGTAGAATAGAATCTCCAACACCGCATAGAATGTGCCCCCTTTGATGAGCTGCTTCTCGAAAGAGAGCTGCACCATGGAGAGGCAAAAGGAGAATGCAGCAGATGCGAAAATGGTGCAGAAGAATCCAATTATGAAGTAGTTATCGTACGGCTTGTGTCTCCAATCGACATCTTCAGTGTTGATAGCAAGCAAGGCAGCAGACGCCGTCAGAAGTATCACGGAATTGAAAATAGGTGGCGTGAATTTCTGGGAATTAATGGAGTAAGAGAATAGTGCCGTGAAAGCCAATTGGGTTGCACATAGTAAAGAATAGGTTGAAACAGGTAGATAGAATAGCCCATATGAATACAACAAGTTGGTACCTGTCAAGCCAAAGAAAATCAAGATTTTAAGTAAAATCGAAAAAGTACATGGCCAAAACAAAATCAATCGACTCATTTAAAATGGTAAAAGTTTTTAAGGTTTTGTAACGGAGTTTCTAACTACTGTGGTACCTGTTGCAATCAAGCCAAAACCTATGTAGATGAGTGTTAAGGTGGAAACTTTGGATTTCGTGGGATACTTTTTTGTGATGGTGTTGTTGGTGCTATTGTCATTGGTGCCGTTATTGTGGTCGCATTTGGTAGGTGAGAAATAGAAGAGTAATGGAATTAGTAATGGGAATCCTGAAGACTGAACAAGTGTTGCCATCCATTTGCTATTGCCACCTTCACAATAGTAAAACCTTCCCAGAAGGGTAGCTGCGGCTTGGCCTGCTATGAGAAATATTACGTAAATGGGTATACGAATCCACCATTTAAAAGTTTCCAACATTGGTTCTGGCTTTGATTGTGATTGTTGTGGCTCTGCTTCCTATATATATCGCTCTTCACTGTGACAATAATGATTTCTTCTGAGCAAGTTTTTCTCTTTTCCACCTTCTGAACAATACATCATTACATGTAACGAACGAACCTGGATCAGTCCTATCTTCTATGAACCACATAATGATATTCCTACAATCCATTCACACAGCTAGTTACATGGCCTCCATGTAAGTAAATATTGCATGGAATATTTGTAACAGGTTATTTTTTTATTTTTTTAAAAAGTTATTCGTAGTAAATAATTAAAAAGATTCGTATATATAACATTCGTCCTGGACGATAATTTCTTCTTTACTATACACCATCTCTAGTTTGTTTAAGAAATCCTTCAACTCAGCATCAGGTTCTACATTCCTCGAAGGATAGAGAAAAGAAAAAAAATGGATTTACATTTGAATTAAGAATCTTCATGTCCAAATTAATTAAAATCAACATACATAACTTGGAAATCAAACCAGACTAAACAAGAAAATGCTATTGTTAACAATAATCTGCAAATAAACAGGAAAAGCAGTAGAGTTGTACTAAAAATAAAGAAAAAAAAAACATAATTAAAACTCTTACGTGTGAATGAAGAAGTCGAATATTTTGTTACAGAAGAATCAAAATCACAATTTGCCCTGATGTTGGAGGGTTCTTCTATGTAGGTCCATTGGAGGAAGGTGGATGCGTCTGCATCCACGCGCTATAGAGTGGAAGAGAAGAGAAGGAAGTTAGTTTAATTTTGATTGGAAAGACCAAATAAGGGAGCGCCAACCATAACCGCACGTAAGCATCACAAGTGACAGGTAGTTCAGTTCTAAAAAGAGATTAGCAGTTTCGAACAACACATATTAACGCTGTGCTAATAAAGGCTTTCTTTGCTAATAACTAAAATATATCCAAAACCGAACTGCTTGATTAGTTTTCTCAAGACAAAGTTTATAATAAGGTTGATATCTTACGTGTACATGTGTATATGCGAAGATGTGAATTGTCATTTTATAAAAATATATATTTCTAATTACGGTATTTTTATGATATTTTTATTGACCATATATAAAAACAATTTATTTGTCAGATTGAATAATTTTTCATGTTATCACATAATTTAGAGTTTAAATATTGATTTTAAGTATATATTTTTAAAATAGTCATACTTTACCATTTAAAATAACTATTAGAATAATGATAGTTTTACTATTAATAAATAATTTCTGAGATTGACAATATATATATATATATTAAAACAAACAAGGCAAAAAAATTTGTATCAATCTGGATTGTTGATCTTCGCAACAAGTAGCTTGCACGACCAACAAAGCACTAACAAAGACGAAGAGAGTTTTTCGCATCCATCGATCTAGTAGGAAAAAGTAAGATGAAAGATCATTGGAATCATCCTATAAAGGATTTATGGATCACTGCTTAATTTTAAGGATTGCTATGATATCAGTATACCAGTACAATAATGATTAGGGACTTATTTTTGAGTCCTTTATTAACATTAACTGAAGACCAAGCCAATCTCAATGAAAAATACTATATAATCAATAAATTTATTGATTTTTGACTAACACTAGGTCAATTTTAATATTAAAGACTAAAGTCTAAACTATAAATTTTAGTAGCATAAAATTAAAGCGTGAGCCAAAGTATTGATTAATATTAATAAAAACAGTTAGTTCCTTAATATTTTTCTATTAAAATAGTATTTGACATCCTAATTACACACATTAATAGATTACTAATATGGCTTGTTGATATAGAACATTAGTAACACTTATCATATCATAATTTAACCACATATATATAATGATGTGATGATGGGTCAATTAGTGACATATGGTATGACCACGTGAATAATAATTTTCCGTGTCATGATACCATTTGTTCATGAATTAGTTTAGTGTCACGTGCCACAATATGATTTAATCACATGTCGTCTGACATGTATAATGACAAGTAATTGCTCTATAACTTTATATTGAGTGATTCATTTTAGTTTTTGAAATAAAATATTATAAACAAAATTAGTGCATGCATCAATTTTTTTTATCATTTTTTTAGAAATCAATTAGGTCAACTAGAGTGGATTTTGAAAAAAGAAAATACTTATATTTTTTATCTTTTAATAGAAAAATTTATTTTATATTTGGATAAAATTTTTAAGAAAAATTTTTAAATATTAAAAGTACTTTTAATTTTATTTGAATAAAAAATGCTTTTTAAATTAAATTACATAAAAGAATATGTGAAAGAAAATTTTTTAATTAGTGTTTTTACCAAATTCTTAATATTTGCAGAAAAATGAAAAAGTGTAAAAGTATGGTATTTCTTCTTATTCCAATTCTGCTGCCACTATTATAATATATACAGGTGATAAAAAAATAGGGTTAAGTATTCTTTTCGTCCTTAACGTCTTGGGTCAAAATCAAAATCGTCTCCGATCTTTTTTTGTTATTTAAAATCATCCCCAACGTTACAAAACGTTATAAAATCATCCTTTTTACAAAAAATAATAATACTTCGACAATTTTACCCTAAAACAAAAATAAAAATAATATTAAAAAAAAAGAAAAATCCCACCCCACCCCACTCCCAGCCTCTTCGGTCTCTCTCCCCCCTTTCACCCCCAAAATTTTACCTTCCTCCTACTTTCAGATCTAACCAAACTCTCAGGCCCCTGACCCTCCTTTCCCAAGTTTCAACTTCCTTCTTCCTCATTCTTTTGGATCGTCAGTGAGGGAGTCTTCCATGAGGGGATCGTCGGTGGTGGGAGATCCGGTGATGCCGCCGCCTCCGATGGCAGGGAAGAAGGCGGCGCCGGTGGCGGAGGAGGATGACGCAAGGAGCAAGTATGAGGAGATGATGGAGATGAAGATGGTGGTGCGGCATAAGGACTTGAAGGAGATCGTGGAAGCCATTAAAGAGAGATTTGACAAAGCTGCGGTGACCGGAGATCAGGTCTCTGAGATGCTCCAGATCAGTCAGGCACAACTCGATCGCAGTTTCAAGCAATTGAGGAGTTTGTTCTCTTCTTCTTGTTTGTTTGTTTTGATAATTAGTTGATAATCAATTTTGGCTTTTTTATTTGTTTCATTTGTATGGTTACTGAATTTTTGGGCAATTAAGGGGTTAAGTTCATTGGTTCTCCTTGACCATCACTTCTTCTCTGGACCCATTTCTCCCTTGATGAATCATTACTACTACTACTCATCAACCTGTTTTCGTTGTTCACGTTGTTGTTAAGATGCGCTTGTTGTCTCAGTTTCACTTGGGCGGCAACAAAAACAGCATGATGATGTTGATGAGAAGGGTAGTTTGGAGGTGGTGCTTGCTGTAGCATGTTCTAGAAGCTGAGAGTACCTAAAGAAGACGAAGAAGAAGATACGGGTTGTTGGAAGTTAATGACAGTAGTTGGAGAGAAGAAATGGAAGAGATAAGGAAGTGGGGTGCAGGTGGAGGGGGAGGGTTTTTTTTAAATTTTTAATTATTTTTATTAATTGATAAGGGTAATTTGGTAAAATAAAATAAAAAAGGATGATTTTATAACATTTTGTAACGTTGAGGATGATTTTAATAACAAAAAAAAGGTTGGAGACAATTTTGATTTTCGTCCCAGACCTTAGGGACGATTTTAGTACTTAACCCTAAAAAATACAACTCATCAAATCTACCAAAATCTTCTAAAATGCATAATAAATTTTTTTATGCTAACAGAATTCATATGGATACTAACTGAATTCTATTTTTCATGATGAATCACCTAGTTCTAGAAGGAAATAAAAAAAGCATGTACTAAAAGAAAATATGATAAAAATGTAAAAAAGAAGAGAATGTTTGATAATGTATTTTAGGCCTTTTTGTCATTTGGTTATGCTCGGGCTGATGGTTTATTCAATACGCCCCTGCAAGTTAAAATATGAAATAAGTAAAAAATTTTTAGTTTGGACAAGTTATTGTGAAAGGCTTGAGTTGGAAGTGGTTTAGTAAAGATGTGGCCAATTGTCCTGATGAAGAAACTAGAAGTAACTTCATGATTGTGGGTTGAGCCTTTTGTCAAACCAAGTGACAATCAACTTCTAAGTGTTTGGTGCATTCATAAAAAATAGGATTGGTTGCAATATGGAAGAAACTCTGATTATCACATAATAGAACCTGTGGCTTAATGCAATCGATATGGAGAAACTACAAGAGATTTAAAATCCATAACAACTTGCAATTGGTCATGGCAAGAACTCGGTATTCAGCCTCGGTGGATGACCTAGCAACTATGGTTTGTTTCTTTGTCTTCCAAGACATCAAGGACTCTCCCAAAAAAAAAAGGCAATTGCCCGTTATAAATCGGAGAGTATCTAAGCAACCTGCCAAATCAACATCACTGAAACCACTGATGTGAAGAGTGAAATTTTGAGAAAAAATAAACCCCTGCTCAGATTATTTTTTAAATATCATAACATATGAATGGCCACTTTATAATGAGCTTGAGTAGGGGCAGCCATGAATTGGCTTAGCTATTGGGTGGCATAGATAATATCCGGATCAGTTGTAGTAAGATAGATCAATCGGCCATCAAGGCGGCGGTAGACAAATGGGTCAGGTAAAGGAGAACAATCATCTTGATGAAAATGGGTAGTGATATCCATTGGAACACTAATGGGTTTAGCACCAAGTAAGCCAGAATCAGTCAATAAATCAAGACAGTACTTATGTTGAGATTGAGAAATTTTTCTAGCAGAATGAGCAACTTCAATCTCTAAAAAATACTTCAAGGTTTTAAGATCTTTAATTCTAAAATTAGAATCAAGTATCTTTTGAGTACTGCCATCTCAAAAATAGAATTTCCTGTAAAAATGATATCATCGACATACACTAACAATATATAAATCTCATTTTCCATCATCTTAATAATAAGCTATAGTCATGGACGGTCTGTTGATACCCACAAGATAAAGAGAACAAATAATTTTTTATAACACATTTTACTCGATTGCCATAAAGCATACAAAGATTTGAGAAACTTACAACACTTGTTAAGATACTGGATTGCCATAAACCATATAAAGATTTGAGAAACTTACAACACTTGTTAGGATGCTGTGAATTGAGCCATGGAGAGAGATCCATGTAAACAATCTCATTCAAATTTCCATGTAAAATAACATTGTTGACATTGAACTGATAAATAGGCCAATTCTTGATGGAAGCTAAAGCCAAGATAATCCTGATAATCGTTGGTTTGACTACTGGTGAAAATGTTTTCAAGAAATTCACCACTTTAGTCTGTGTGAAACCCTTTGCCACAAAATAAGCTTTGTAATGCTCAACTGAACCATCCGGTCGTTGTTTACTTTTATAGACCCATTTATAATCGATGAGTTTCACATGAGGAGGTAATCCACTGATGCATCCGCATCTTTAGTTATTTTTCCTTTAGAACTTCATTCAATAAGCTAAGGATTCTTGTTAGATAAGCAAAGATTTTATGATTTAGTAAGTATTACTTTGAGTTAGTTTGAATTCATTTGTTACAAGAGAATTTGGAAAAGAGTTAGCAAAGATCAAGGAGGAATCAAACAGAAAGCTCTCTGGACCAAATAGAGAGCTCTTTGGATAAGAAAGAATCAAATGAAGCCTTGCTTATAACGTAGAGAGCCATGCGTTATACTTGCCAAGCAAACAGAGGCTAAAGATTGACAAATGAATAATACGTATAACATGCGGTGTTCTGCATTATACGTGGGAAGTAAACAGAGGCCAAACATGGCCAAGTGAAGCCCATGCATTATATGTACAAATTAGTAAGCATGCATATAACGCATAAGCCAAAAGCCCCCCTGACCACTTTGCACTCTAATGAGCATAACTTGAGCTAGAAATGTCCAAATGAAATGGTTTTAGTGGCGTTAGAAAGCTAATATCCAAATCTTTTCAACGATATATAATAATTTATAGTAGACATGCGTCTATCACAGCCTCCTCCTTGCATGATTTCTTGCGTCATACTTAGGAATTCCTGTGTATAACGTGAGAATTCCTGTGTATAATGTGAGAATCCAAACAGAGGCCAAGTTCTCTAATTTGAAGTCATGCGTATAACGCACGATGTAGGCATATAACACACCACATTGCCCCACCTTCTAGGGCTTTGGATCCTTCACTAATCCCTCCCAATTCTTCACTAATCTTTCCAACTTCAAGTGTTTTGTTGGTCCAAGATTAAAGTTTCAAGCCCATGATTTTAACTACACAAGGAACCAAGTTTTGAATTTTAATTACAAGGAAGATCACTAGTTAGTTAAGAGTCGTTAAGAAAATATTTGATTTGAATTAGATTTGATTCTGTTTTGATTAGTTTTGAATTCTACAATTAGTTTTAGGGTTTGTATTTAAAGGGAAGGAGTCACACAGATGCTCCTCTCTTCTCTTCCTTTAGCCATTTTCAATTCATTGTCTTTGATTTTCAAGTACACTATGAGCAACTAATCTCCTCTATTAAGGTTAGGAGCTCTGTTCATCTTTTTATGAATTATTAATCTAAGTGTTTCACTTTATTTGAGGTTTATGAATTAATCTATTTCATGATTGAGTTTTTGTTCTTCATCTCTAAATATATAGAATTGTTGAAAATATTCTAACTCCATTTTGAATTCTAAATATTGTTTTAGAAAAAGTAATATTTGAATTAGCTTGAAAACTCTTTCTCACTACTTTTTTATTTAACTAGGAATAATGTTTCAAAGAGTGTGAGTCACTTTGTAAGTTTCAATTATTTAGGACTAACTTAGATAAGTGACATAAAATTCAACCTAAGGACTATTCTTGAATCTTATTTGAAATTAAATCAGAATTGTGCTTCACCTCTTTTCTTAAATAATTGACTAAGGAATTAACGATTAGTTAGGTTAAAGAGAAATTAAATTGCCAAGGAATTGGAATTTGATTATTTATGATTTGTCGAGATTGATTTTTGCATGCTTCAAATGAATGACACAAGGATTGTTTTCCTAAAAAGTGAATATCTCTGAAACTTTAATATTCTCACCATTATTATTTTCACATTCACTTTTGCTATTCTTATTGCTCTCTGTTCACACTTTTCATTCTCATTCCTCTATTTCTTGATTTGTCTAATCATTGTTGCTTAGTCCTTTAATTCTCGTGGTAACGATAACTCATTCACTTTGATATTACTTGATATGATTCGGTGTACTTGCGAAGTTGTGATTTTGTAAAATTTTGCATCATCCACCAAAATTCAGGTTCTATTTAATTCCAAAGCAACAATTTTCTCCTTCATGGTTATGCACCATTTAGGTAACTTGCTAACTTCTCAAAAAGATTTGGGCTCATGATTAGAGTGCAAGGATGAGAGAAAGTGACTATGAGAAAGTAAAAAAGAAAAAAAAGGAGAGAATAGAGAAAATGGAATACCTAGAACTTGAGGATGCAGAGGTTTGTGGTGCATGAGAAGAGTTACATACATAATTAAATATGTGAGGTAGAGGGTGGGTTGGCCGCTGACCGCCGCGAAAATGAGGGGTGAGTGGTGATTCATTTAGTTGGATGACGGGAAAAGGAACTCTCGGTCACAAGAGGAATGGAGGTTGATGGGGATGAGGTGGAGGTTGTCTCGGTGGTTATAGGAGAGATTGGAGAAGATGGCAGTTGGGAAAGAAAATATGATTGGGAAGAAAGGCTTTCGGTAGTGGGATTTTCTGGAGTGTGAAGTGTTGGAATGAATAAGGGATGTGTGAGAAAGGATGAAGGATCGAATGAAGGATGGAAGGATGGTCAATAGGTAATATGGATGACACAATAGGGAAGGAATGAGTATTTATGGATGGTGTACTGATTGTGCTTGGGCTGGGCAATAAAGTTTTTGAAAATTGTTGGGATGTATCTTTGGCTAAAGGAAAAAAGGAGCTCATGAAAAATTACATTTTTGGACACCAAATTTTTCTTTTTTCTAAAAGATAAACAATACACCCTTTAAAATCATGTTGATGACGAAGAAAAATAGCTTTTGAGCTCTTGGGTCAAATTTAGAACAATAACTCACAATAGTAGAAACAAAGCATAAGCAACCAAAAACCTTTAAGTCATTTAAAATATAGTTGTTTATTAAATAAAAGTTCAAAAGGAGATTTAAAGTTAATAATGGAAGATGGAACTCTATTTATTAAATAAACTGCATAATTAATTGCAAAAGACCAAAAATTAAGAGGTATGTTTGATTGAAACATGAGAGCTCGGACAATCTTTAAAATGTGTTAGTGCTTGCGCTCAAACCACCCATTTTGTTGGGGAGTTTCAACGTAGCTTCGTTGATGAATAATACCCTTTGATGAGTAAAATTCATTTAAAAGAAATTCAAGACTATTGTCAGAACAAAAAATTTTAACTTTCGATTCAAATTGGGATTCTACTAAAATAATAAAATTTTTAATATGTTGAGACACTTCACTTTTTAATTTTAACAAAATAACCCAAGTGAATCAACTAAAATAATCAACAATGGTAAACAATATTTATAATTATTTATGGAATTTTATCGAAAAGGACCCTATATATCTAAATGTAATCATTCAAATGCAACACTTAATTTGTTTGTACTACTCACAAAAGAAAATTTTATTTGTTTTAAAAAATAACATACATCACAAGCTTTATCTTAGTACAAAAAAAATAAAGGGATATTGTTTATATAAAATATTAAGACATTGCCTAGATACATGGCCTAAACGGAAGTGCCAGAGGTTTGAGGATGTGATTGGTGTAATATTTGTGGCATTGATTGAGATGATAGGTGGTGAATTATTGGTGGGAAAAACTTTATCAAGGACATACAACCCTTATCATAATCTATCTAAACTAATCATCTTCAAGCTAGTCGGTTCCTGCCAAAGACACGAATGTTTTTTGTAAAAGTGAGCTCATATGGAAGCATGAAAGTGATTTTTGATATGAAAATCAAATTAAAATGGAAATATGGTAAATAAAGGACATTAGTGAGAATTAAAGAAGACGAAAATTGAATGACACCCCTATAAGAAGTAATAGTGGTGCACGAAATTGTGATCTCAACTGCGCCAACATCTTGGTACGCACGATTGTAATCTCAATTATTCTTCACAACTCCACACAATTAACCAGCAAGTGCACTGGGTCGTCCAAGTAATAAACCTTACGTGAGTAAGGGTCGATCCCATGGAGATTGTCGGCTTGAAGTAAGCTATGGTCATCCTTGTAAATCTCAGTCAGGCAGATTCAAATGGTGATGAGGTTTTGATAATTAAAATATAAAATAAAATATAAAATAGGATATAAATACTTATGTAATTCATAGGTAGGAATTTCAGATAAGCGTCTGGAGATGCTTTGTTGCTTCAGAACTTCTGCTTTCCTATTGCCTTCTTCCAACCATGCATTACCTCCTTCCATGGCAAGCTGTATGATCCTCTCGGATGAAAACAAATCCATCTGCGCTGACACCGCAGGGCTAATCATCTGTCGATTCCCGCTAGCGTCAGAATAGGACCATTGTCCTTTTGCACACTGTCACTTGTGCCTCACATTCACAGGTTTGAAGCTCGTCACAGTCATCCCTTCCCAGATCCTACTCGGAATACCACAGACAAGGTTTAGACTTTTCGGATCCCAGAAATGGCTGCCAATAATTTTAGCCTATAGCATGAAGACTCTGATCTCACGGAATGGAATGCTCTGTTGTCAGGAGAGGCAACCATGCATTGTGAACCAGGAGGCCAAGAGATACAAACTCAAGCTATTGCAGATAGAACGGAAGTGGTTGTTAGGCACGCGTTCATAAGTAAGAATGATGATGAGTGTCACGGGTCATCACATTCATCAGGTTGAAGTGCGAGTGAATATCTTAGATAAGAAGTAGGCGTGAATTGAATAGAAAAATAATGGTACTTGTATTAATTCATGAAGAACAGCAGAGCTCCACACCTTAATATATGGGGTGTAGAAACTCCACCGTAGAAAATACATAAGTGAAAGGTCTAGGCATGGCTGTGAGGCCAGCCTCTAAACGTGAACATACAAGTTCCAAAATGATCAAAGATCAAAAAGACGGTCAAAAGATTTAAAATAAATCTCTTAAAGTAGTTTTTATACTAAACTAGTTACTAGGGTTTATAGAAAATGAGTAACTAAGTGCAGATAGTGCCAAAATCTACTTCCGGGGCCCACTTGGTGTGTGCTTGGTCTAAGCATTGAAGCTTTTTCGTGCTTAGGCTGTTCCTGGAGTTAAACGCCAGCTTTGGTGCCAGTTTGGGCGTTTAACCCCAATTCTGGTGCCAGTTTAGGCGTTTTACGCCAAGATGTTTTAGGCTGACTTTGAATGCCAGTTTGGGCTATCAAATCTCGGGCAAAGTATGGACTATTATGTATTGCTGGAAAACCTAGGATGTCTACTTTCCAACTCAATTGAGAGCACACCAATTAGGCTTCTGTAGCTCTAGAAAATCCACTTCGAGTGCAGGGAGGTCAGAATCCAACAGCATCTGCAGTCCTTTTTCAGCCTCTGAATCAGATTTTGGCTCAGGTCCCTCAATTTCAGCCAGAAAATATCTGAAATCACAGAAAAATACACAAACTCATAGTAAAGTCCAGAAATATAATTTTTTAATAAAAATATAATAAAAAGTAACTAAAACATACTAAAAACTATATAAAAATAATGCCAAAAAGGGTATAAATTATCCGCTCATCACAACACCAAACTTAAATTGTTGCTTGTCTCCAAGAAACTAAAAATAAAATAGGATAAAAAGAAGAGAATATATAATAAATTCCAAACTCATCAATGAAAATTAGTTTCAATTAGATGAGCGGGACTTGTAGCCTTTTTGCTTCTGAACAGTTTTGGCATCTCACTTTATCCTTTGAAATTCAGAATGATTGGCATCTATAGGAACTCAGAATTCAGATAGTGTTATTGATTCTCCTAGTTTAGTATGTTGATTCTTGAACACAGTTACTTTATGAGTCTTGGCCGTGACCCTAAGTATTTTGTTTTCCAGTATTACCACCGGATACATAAATGCCACAGACACATAACTGGGTGAACCTTTTAAGATTGTGACTCAGCTTTGCTAGAGTCTCCAATTAGAGGTATCCAGAGCTCTTAAGCACACTCTTTTTGCTTTAGACCACGACTTTAACTGCTCAGTCTCAAGCTTTCACTTGACACCTTCACGCCACAAGCACATGGTTAGGGACAGCTTGGTGTTTAGCCGCTTAGGCCAGGATTTTATTCCTGTGGGCCCTCTTATCCATTAATGCTCAAAGCCTTGGATCCTTTTTACCCTTGCCTTTTGGTTTAAAGGGCTATTGGCTTTTTCTGCTTGCTTTTTCTTTTTCTTTAATTATTATTTTTTCCTTTTTTTTCGCAAGCTTTGTCTATTCACTGCTTTTTCTTGCTTCAAGAATCAATTTTATGATTTTTCAGATTACCAATAACATTTCTCCTTTTTCAATTATTCTTTCAAGACCCAACAATTTTAACATTCATGAACATCAAATTCAAAAATATGCACTGTTGAAGCATTCATTCAGAAAACAAAAGCTATTGTCACCACATCAAAATAATTAAACTAATTTCAAGATAGAATTCGAAACCATGCACTTCTTGTTCTTTTGCAATTAAAAACATTTTTTATTTAAGAAATGTGATGGATTCATAGGATATTCATAGCTTTAACACATAGACACTAGACACTAGTAATCATGTAATAAAGACATAAACATAAATAAAACATAGAGCATAGGGAACGAAAAATAGAAAAATAAAGAACAAGAAAATTAAAGAACGGGTCCACTTTAGTGATGGTGGCTAGTTCTTCCTCTTGAAGATCTTATGGAGTGCTTTAGCTCCTCTATGTCTCTTCCTTGCCTTTGTTGCTCCTCCCTCATGGTTCTTTGGTCTTCTCTAATTTCATGGAGGAGGATGGAATGCTCTTGGTGCTCCACCCTTAGTTGTCCCATGTTGGAACTCAATTCTCCTAGGGAGGTGTTGATTTGCTCCCAATAGTTTTGTGGAGGAAAGTGCATCCCTTGAGATATCTCAGGGATTTCTAGATGAGGAACTTCCTCATGCTCTTGTTGAGGTCCATGAGTGGGCTCTCTTGTTTGCTCCATCCTTTTCTTAGTGATGGGCTTGTCCTCTTCAATGAGGATGTCTTCCTCTATGACAATTCCAGCTGAATTGTAGAGGTGACAAATGAGATGAGGGAAGGCTAACCTTGCCAAAGTGGAAGGCTTGTCCGCCACCTTGTAGAGTTCTAGGGATATGATTTCATGAACTTCTACTTCCTCTCTATTCATGATACTATGGATCATGATAGCCCGGTCTATTGTAACTTCAGACTGGTTGCTAGTAGGAATTATTGAGCGTTGAATGAACTCCAACCATCCCCTAGCCACGGGCTTGAGGTCAAGCCTTCTTAGTTGAACCAGCTTGCCTCTTGCATCTCTTCATTGAGTGCCTTTCACACAAATGTCCAAGAGGACTTGGTCCAACCTTTGATCAAAGTTGGCCCTTCTAGTGAAAGGGTGAGGATCTCCTTGCATCATTGGCAAGTTAAATGCCAACCTTACATTTTCCAGACTAAAATCCAAATAGTTCCCCCGAACCATTGTGAGCCAATTCTTTGGGTTTGGGTTCACACTTTGGTCATGGTTCTTAGTGATCCATGCATTGGCATAGAACTCTTGAACCATTAAGATCCTGACTTGTTGAATGGGGTTGGTGAGGATTTCCCAACCTTTTCTTCGAACTTCATGTCGGATCTCCGGATACTCACTCTTTTTGAGCTTGAAGGGGACCTCAGGGATCACCTTTTTCTTGGCCACAACTTCATAGAAGTGGTCTTGATGGACCTTTGAGATGAATCTCTCCATCTCCCATGACTCGGAGGTGGAAGCAATTACCTTCCCTTTCCTCTTTCTAGAGGTTTCTCCGGCCTTAGATGTCATTAGTGGTTATGGAAAACAAAAAGCTTTAGCTTTTTCCACACCAAACTTAGAAGATTTGCTCATTCTCGAGCAAAAGAAGAAAGAAAGAAGTGGAAGAAGAAGAAATGGAGGAGATGGAGGGAGGTGAGGGTTCGGCCAAGGGAGGTGTGTTGTGTATGTTATGTGAAAATGAAGGTGGTAAGGAGGGGTATTTATAAGGTAAGTGAGAGAGGGTATTCAGCCATGTGTGGGTGGGTTTGAGAGGAAAATGATTTGAATTTGATTGGTGAGGTAGGTGGGGTTTAATGATGGATGGATGTGAGTGGTGAAGAGATTATGGAGAAGAGGGTAGGATTTGATAGGTGAGGGGTTTTTGGGAAAGAGTTTTGGATGGGATTGGTCAATGGTGTTTGCGGAAGAGTGTTATGGAAAGGTGTGAAGGGGAGAGAAGAAGAAGTGGGGTAGGTGGGGATCCTGTGGGGTCCACAGATCCTGAGGTGTCAAGGAATTCAAGTCCCTGCACCATCCTGGCGTTCAAACGCCCATTCTGTGCCAAATCTGGCATTTAACGCCAGCTCCGCTGCCTTTCCTGGCGTTAAACGCCAGTCCTGCTACCTTTCCTGGTGTTAAATGCCACCCTGCTGCCCATTTCTAGCGTTAAACGCCAGCCAGATGCCCATTTCTGGTGTTTAACACTAGCCTGTGCCAGACAGCCCTTTTTGGCGTTAAACGCCCAGAGTGCTGCCTATTCTGGCGTTTAACGCCCAGAATGCTGCCAGGCTGGGCGTTAAACGCCCATTCTGCTATCCTTAAATGCCAATAAGCCTGTCCTCCAGGGTGTGCTATTTTTAATACTGTTTTTCATTCTGTTTTTGATTTTTCAGTTGTTTTTGTGACTTCACATAATCATCAGTTGTTTTTCCAATAAGCGCTTCTTTAATGTCATTAGCTTGACAGTGAAGCTCTTAGAGAGCTTCACAGAGACTCAGAGCTTGATGTTGACCTCCCAACACCAAACTTAGAAGTTGAGTGTGGGGGCTCTGTTTGACTCTGTATTGAGAGAAGCTTTTCATGCTTCCTCTCCATGGTTACAGAAGAGGATCCTTGAGCCTTAAACACAAGGTAGTCCTCATTCACTTGAAGGACCAATTCTCCTCTGTCAACATCAATCACAGCTTTTGCTGTGGCTAGGAAGGGTCTGCCAAGGATGATGGATTCATCCTTATTCTTCCCAGTGTCCAGGATTATGAAGTCAGCAGGGATGTAAAGGCCTTCAACCTTTACTAAGACATCCTCTACAAGTCCATAAGCCTGTTTCCTTGAATTGTCTGCCATCTTTAGTGAGATTCTTGCAGCTTGCACCTCAAGGATCCCTAGTTTTTCCATTACAGAGAGGGGTATGAGGTTTATACTTGACCCTAGGTCACACAGAGCCTTCTCAAAGGTCATGGTGCCTATGGTGCAGGATATTAAGAATTTTCCAAGATCCGGTTTCTTCTGAGGTAATGTTTGCCTAATCAAGTCATTCAGTTTATTGGTGAGCAAGGGGGGTTCATCCTCCCGAGTCTCATTACCAAATAACTTGGCATTCACTTTCATGATTGCTCCCAGGTACTTAGCAACTTACTCTTCAATAATATCTCCATCCTCTTCAGAGGAAGAATACTCATCAGAACTCATGAATGGCAGAAGTAGATTCAATGGAATCTCTATGGTCTCTGTATGAGCCTCAGATTCCCTTGGTTCCTCAAAGGGGAAATTCTTTTCATTCAGAGGACATCCCATGAGGTTTTTCTCACTGGGAATCACGTCCTCCTTACTCTCTCCAGGTTCGGCCATGTTAGTCATGGTTATGGCCTTGCACTCTCTCTTGGGATTTTCTTCTGTATTGCTTGGGAGAGTGCTAGGATGAGTTTCAGTAATTTTCTTACTCAGCTGACCCACTTGTGCCTCCAAATTTCTAATGGAGGATCTTGTTTCATTCATGAAACTTAGTGTGGTCTTAGATAGATCAGAGACTATGGTAGCTAGGCCGGAACGACTCTGCTTAGAGTTCTCTGTTTGTTGCTGAGAAGATGATGGAAAAAGTTTGCTATTGCTAAACCTATTTCTTCCACCATTATTGTTGTTGAAGCCTTGTTGAGGCTTCTGTTGGTCCTTCCATGAGAGATTGGGATGATTTCTCCATGAAGGATTATAGGTGTTTCCATAGGGATCTCCCATGTAATTCACCTCTTCCATTGCAGGGTTCTCAGGATCATAAGCTTCTTCTTCAGAAGATGCTTCTTTATTACTGCTGGATGCAGCTTGCATTCCAGTCAGACTCTGAGAAATCATATTGACTTGCTGAGTCAATATTTTATTCTGAGCCAGTATGGCATTCAGAGTATCAATCTCCAGAACTCCTTTTTTCTGAGTTGTCCCATTATTCACAGGATTTCTTTCAGAAGTGTACATGAATTGGTTATTTGCAACCATTTCAATGAGTTCCTGGGCTTCTTCAGGCGTCTTCTTTAGATGAAGAGATCCACCAGCAGAGTTGTCCAATGACATCTTAGACAGTTCAGACAGACCATCATAGAATATGCATATGATGCTCTATTCTGAAAGCATACCAGAAGGACACCTTCTGATCAATTGCTTGTATCTTTCCCAAGCTTCATAGAGGGATTCGCCTTCCTTCTGTCTGAAGGTCTGGACTTCCACTCTAAGCTTACTCAATTTTTGAGGTGGAAAGAATTTTGCCAAGAAGGCATTGACCAGCTTTTCCCAAGAGTTCAGGCTTTCTTTAGGTTGAGTCCAACCATGTCCTAGCTCTGTCTCTTACAGCAAAGGAAAAAAGCATAAGTCTGTAGACCTCAGGATTAACCCCATTGGTCTTAATAGTGTCACAGATTTGCAAGAATTCAGCTAAAAACTGATGAAGATCTTCCAATGGAAGTCCATGATACTTGCAATTCTGCTGCATTAGAGAAACTAATTGAGGCTTAAGCTCAAAGTTGTTTGCTCCAATTGTAGGAATTGAGATGCTCCTTCCACAGAAGTCAGAAGAGGGTGCAATGAAGTCACCAAGCATCTTCCTTGCATTGTTGGCATTGTTGTTATTTTCGGCTGCCATGTCTTTTTCTTTTTCAAAAATTTCTGTTAGGTCCTCTCCAGAGAGTTGTGCTTTAGTTTCTTTTAGCTTTCTCTTCAAGGTCCTTTCAAGTTCAGGATCAGCTTCAACAAGAATGCCTTTGTCCTTGTTCCTGCTCATATGAAAGAGAAGAGAACAAGAAAGTATGGAATCCTCTATGTCACAGTATAGAGATTCCTTGAGGTGTCAGAGGAAAACAGGAATAGAGGGATGAGGTAGGTAGATAAGAATTCGAACATATGAAGAAGGAGAGAGAGTCCGAATTGCTAATTGAGGAGGAGTGTTAGTCCTTAAATAGAAGAAGGTGAGGAGGGGGAAAATTTTTTCGAAAACAAATTTTTAAATAAAACTAAAAAAATTTTTAAAATAATTAAAAAGAAGTTTGAAAAAGTGGTTGATGGTTTTTTGAAAATTAAAAGTGAGAAAGTGGTTAGGTGATTTTGAAGAGGATTTTAAAATCAGTAATCAAGAAGATATGATTGAAAATTATTTTGAAAAAGATGTGGTTGAGAAGATATGATTGAGAAGATATGATTGAAAAAAAATTTAAAAAGATTTGATATATTATTTTTTTTTTAAATTAATGACTTGGCTAACAAGAAATTTAAAAGATACGATTCTAAAATTCAAATATTGAACCTCTCTTAACAAGGAAGTATCAAACTTGAAATTTTTGAATTAAATCATTAATTGGTAGCCAGGATTTTCGAAAATAGTGAGAGAAAAATGGAAAAAGATTTGATTTTAAAAAATATATGATTTAAAAAGATATGGTTTAAAAAGGATTTGATTTTGAAAAATTATGAAGATTTGAAAAAGATTTGAATTAAAAACTAACTTACCTCCCTTGTGTTGTCCTGGCGTTAAACGCCCAGAATGGTATCCATTCTGGCATTTAACGCCCATTTGGCTACCTCCTTGGGCGTTAAACGCCCAGTCAGGTACCCTGGCTGGCGTTTAAACGCCAGAATTCCTTCTTCACTGGGCGTTTTGAACGCCTAGCTTTTTCTCTGTGATTCCTCTGCTGTATGTTCTGAATCTTCAATTCTCTGTATTATTGACTTGAAAAGACATAATTTTGAAATTTTTTTTTGAATTTTTAATGATGAGAGAGAACAACAACAAAATGAAACTAATCATGAAAAACTAATATCAAATAAACAATGCATGCAAAAACACGTTGAATGTCAAGATGAACAACATATATTTTTTTTAAGAAAAGAAAGACATGCAAGACACCAAACTTAGAAATTTTCATATTAGAGACACTAACAAATTGAGAATGCACATGAAAAATAACAAAAGATACAAAACAAGAGAATTTAAAGATCAGACCCAATAAAATCATCAAGAACAACTTGAAAATCAATGAAGAACATAATGCATATATTTTAGAAGAATGCAAGAAAATTAAAAATATACAAGACACCAAACTTAAAATGTGACACTAGACTCAAACAAGAAACATAAATTATTTTTGATTTTCATGGTTTTAATAAATTATTTGTGATCTCAACTGCGCCAACATCTTAGTATGCACGATTGTAATCTCAATTATTCTTCACAACTCCGCACAACTAACCAGCAAGTGCACTGAGTCGTCCAAGTAATAAACCTTACGTGAGTAAGGGTCGATCCCACGGAGATTGTCGGCTTGAAGCAAGCTATGGTCATCCTTGTAAATCTCAGTCAGGCAGATTCAAATGGTGATGAGGTTTTGATAATTAAAATATAAAATAAGATATAAAATAGGATAGAAATACTTATGTAATTCATAGGTAGGAATTTCAGATAAGCGTCTGGAGATGCTTTGTTGCTTCAGAACCTCTGCTTTCCTATTGCCTTCTTCCAACCATGCGTTACCTCCTTCCATGGCAAGCTGTATGATCCTCTCGGATGAAAACAAATCCATCTGCGCTGTCACCGCAGGGCTAATCATCTGTCGGTTCCCGCTAGTGTCGGAATAGGACCATTGTCCTTTTGCACATTGTCACTTGTGCCCCACATTCGCAGGTTTGAAGCTCGTCACAGTCATCCCTTCCTAGATCCTACTCGGAATACCACAGACAAGGTTTAGACTTTCCGGATCCTGGATCCTACTCGGAATACCACATACAAGGTTTAGACTTTCCGGATCCCAGCAGTGGCTGCCAATAATTCTAGCCTATAGCACGAAGACTCTGATCTCACGGAATGGAATGCTCTGTTGTCAGGAGAGGCAACCATGCATTGTGAAACAGGAGGCCAAGAGATACACACTCAAGCTATTGCAGATAGAACGGAAGTGGTTGTCAGGCACGCGTTCATAAGTAAGAATGATGATGAGTGTCACGGGTCATCACATTCATCAGGTTGAAGTGCGAGTGAATATCTTAGATAAGAAGTAGGCGTGAATTGAATAGAAAAACAATGGTACTTGTATTAATTCATGAAGAACAGCAGAGCTCCACACCTTAATCTATGGGGTGTAGAAACTCCACCGTAGAAAATACATAAGTGAAAGGTCTAGGCATGGCCGTGAGGCCTGCCTCTAAACGTGAACATACAAGTTTCAAAATGATCAAAGATAAAAAATATGGTCAAAAGATTTAAAATAAATCTCTAAAAGTAGTTTTTATACAAAACTAGTTACTAGGGTTTACAAAAAATGAGTAACTAAGTGCAGATAGTGCCGAAATCCACTTCCGACGC